>NC_026152.1:152927-171582 GCF_000512975.1 Sesamum indicum
TATTAAACAACTCAACTATACCAAACTGTCCACTCCTCTTTAAACTACTTCTTCCCATAGTGCTCTTCATCCAATTGCCTCCACTCTTTATTAGAACCTCAAAGCTCTTTAACCCCACACTGTTGCTCAATCCCAAAATGGTTGCGTTTTCTATCATCCATTCCTTACTCACAGCATACTCTCCATTAACAACTTTTGATTCCAACCTCACTGTGCTTCCAGATATATTGCCATTATACTGTACCAAACTCCACCTTCCTCCTTCTTTTCCCATCTCAATTTCATCTCCGTCATCCAGAAACACTTCCCCCGTGCTGTTCTCATTGCTGCTCAGAACCACCAAAAGCTTAAACGGTGTCTTTCGAGCAGCCTGTGTAGTCGAAGCTTGTCCTTGCATTGCTAGTATGTTCCCTTCTCGGACATGGACGTTTATATGATCGGATGGTGCATCAAGTGTTACGTATTTTCCATTTTTCACACTCAAGGAGTTTGAGTAGTCAAAGAGGCTGAACCAATTCCCCATTGGAAAGTATGCATCAACTGAGACGGCCCCTTGCTTCAACACAGGTGAGACCAGTACCCCTTTACCAAGAAGAAATTGAGAGTTGATTTCGTAAGTGTTTGTGTCTTGAGGGAATGAGAAGAAAAGAGGCCGAGCAATGGGGGTCCCTCTCATATGTGCCTCGTACATTAGCATGTACAAGTATGGAAGTAACTGATACCGGAGGCCAAGTGCCTTCTTGGCCGCTGAGGCCACAGAATCCCAGAGATAGAGTTCTTGACGGATGGTGTCTTTTGCAGAATGGTCCCTTGAGAATGGATAAAAGGCCCCTAGCTGCACAAAAGCAAACTTACTGGGATAGGTAATATATATTCCACGTTAATATCAAGAAATTGGCATTTTATTAGCTTAGAAATGGAAAAAGTAGTCCAAGAAAAGAAATAAGTTGAGAAGCATATTATGTATGGCATCAGTGGGTGCCTATTTTCCAAATTGTATTATGACAGGCAAACTACCTGTATCCAACGTCGACAAAGCTCTTCAGTAGTATTTCCAGAATAGCCACATATATCTGCTCCAACCATAGGGATGCCAAACAGTCCAAAACTCAAGATGCTTGGAATCGAGTATGCCAAGTCATCCCATGTGGCTGCATTATCTCCAGTCCAATGTGCTGTGAATTTTCCAGATCCCACAAAAGTTGATCGGGACAGTATAAATGGTCTTTTACCAGTCAGTTTGAGTAATGCCTGATTCGTGACTTTGGACTCTAATAGCCCATAGAGGTTATGAGCATTATATTCTGTGATATTGCCAAAATGCAGAGAAGTAGCAGGAACAGTTCTACTACTGATCGAAATTTGAGCTCCTGAGTTGTTTATTTTATAAGGAGGGTCATCGAGTGTGGAGCCTGCACTAGGAGATGAGGTTATAAAATTAGATATCTCATTCATGTCAAGCCATAGGCCGTCAAACGGGAGAAGATTGTGGAAGATACTGATCTCATTGCTCCAAAAGGTTTCGCCTGCAGGATTTAGAAAATCAGGGTAGTAGACATTCCCAGGCCAAACGACCCCCTGGTATGAGATATTATCTCGTTGTATAAATATGTTTGCTTGCATTCCCCTTATGTATGTCTGATATGTCTGGTTCACACTAATGCCTGCATTTGGAACGTAGGAATATGAACTAAATAATGTTTAGTGTATAGTCAAAACTTGTTTGTCCCACACATGCATTTTGGCTTATCAAATCAGAAAATTAGAGTTTGGCAGGAAATCATATGAAGAGTGGTTTATGTGTTACCAGGATCAAGGATGAGAACGTACTTCTGACCATTTTGGTGAATCAAGTCGACAAAACTCTTCATCTTCTCCAATGGGAAATTAATGGGGTCAAGTGTAAAATCCTTGAAACCATCCATGTAGTCAATATCCGTCCAAATAACCTCGAGTGGAATCCCAGCTTCGGCATACCGGCTGACCACTTGCTCAACAACATTTACATTTTCATAACCCCATCGGCACTGATGAAATCCTATATGAAAGAAGAGGAAACAAAAACAGAAATATGTTTAATTAGTACCCATCTGACTGCAGCAGCATCGGGAGTTTATGAAAAAGCACAATTTAGTGGGCTAAAAGAATGTGCACTTTAACAATGAATCAAGCATGGCTCACCAAAAGACCAGTATGGCATTGGAGCAGGACGACCAATAAGCTGTGTGTATTGATCCATGACCATTTTGGGAGACGGTCCAGCAAATAGAAAGAAATCAAGAACACCACCTATCACCTTGTAAGTAATTCTTTCACCAGTGTAGACTATGTCCATGCCATTACTATTGAGCAACAATACCCCATGAGCAGTTCCCACGGGGCTGCGGACGTCCATGTAGAAAGGGTGGGATCCGTATAAGTTGAGATCAAGATTGTCACTTCCAGTGTCAGCATTCCAGAGAGTAAGTGTTTGGTTGTGTTTGAGGTTGAAAGAACTCTTTGTGTGCTCACCAAGGCCGTAAAGGTTGGACCTGGTTGGTGGGAGTGAAGATGAGATTTGGAGGTATTGATCTTTGAACAAAAGAAAAGTGTCGGGAACGCCTGGAACCGGTGAGGTGTCAAAAAGTATGTCACCGTCTGAAGACCTTGAGATGGTGAAGCCAAAGGGGGTGGTGTTATGGAGGGTGAAGACGAGGTCTGAGTTGGGAGTTGAGAGGAAATGGTGGTCTTCAATTCCATTTGAGACAAGGAGATTATGGTGGAGTGGGGTTTGGCGGGGGATGATATCGTGTGGGACTTCCCATCTCGGGTTATCAGAGTCTGTAATTCGGACTCTGAGACAATCATCAGTTACATAACTGCGAGAAATGAAAGCAGGAATAGATTAGGGAGGTATGTGTAGTGTTGATGCAGTAGTCGGCATAAGCAGCCTCTTTGACTTGGGGGAAAAAGAAAGAGAAAGAAAATGGAAAGTGTCCAGCATACATATAGATACACCTACCTGGCTGTGAGGTTGAGATTATGAATGTCTGGACCAAGAATGGAGGAACTTTTGATAAGCTGAAGAGTGGCAGTGAGTGAAGATGGGCTGGAAATCTTGGAAATAGATTTAAGGGTATATCCATATCCATGTCCAATTGGCAGGCCCTCATCGCGAGCTAAGAAGAGGGGAAGTGAAAAACAGATGAAAAGAATGGGGAGAAGATGGGGATGATACAGAGAGGGAGAGGGCCATCGGCTTGTTACCATTATTGTGTTGAAATGATTGGAGTTAGGGATTGGTGGGGTGGGGCTTTTATGCAGTTTTCTTGGCGTACCACTTTAAAATATTAGATAGACTTGGCATCTTGTCTATCACTCTTCACTCTCTCATCAAATTCAAATTCCTTCTCATTTGGCTTTGTCTCATCTCAATGTTGTTTATACGGACTGCATTTCACTCACTTTAAAACCCCTTCATATTAATTATCAACCCAACTAGTTTTGAAATTGTCTTAATCTTAAATGACATATACCTAATTCATTTGGAGCATGCATACTATTTCATTATAATCTTATAGCTTTTTTTTGCCGCCCCAATATGTTATTTTATTATACTATTTTTTTTAGTGAATCTGATAAACTGTTATTATTTTTTTAATAAATTGATTACAAAAATCACTCTATAATATCACCACATAAATTAAACATGATGTACCATACCATTTCGGTCATTCATGGCCAACATTGACATTGACATGCAATACAACACATACCATCGATCATAGTATATATTGATGATGCCCATGCCCATCAAATATTTTTCGAATCCAGAAGACAAAACTACAGTCTAAGTCCAAACCAAAAGGTGGGGTGTGATGGGATGGGATGGTATTATTGTAAATTACTTTTTCCTTTTGACCACAACTGGGACTCCATCAAACTCCAATTTTGCCCTTCCCTTCTGCAACTCAAGTGGCCATGGGCATTTTAGTCAATAACTTACAACGGCTACAAAACTTTGTAGCCGTTGTATACGCAATAAACGGGGCACGCTCCTCCAGGCCCTCCTCCTCCTCCTCCCTCCACTTCCCAGTTTCAGACTGAGAAATCAATCAACCAAACTCTTTCTTAAACTCTGTCTCTTCAATTAAATTTCTCACTCGCTTCTTCTTAGGGTTTTCTTTTGTTGAGTATCTCTGCAGCAGAATGAATCTCAACATCTTCAAGAAGAAAACTTCGCCTAAAGGTAACCCTTTTTTCTCGTTTTTATTTTTTGTTTCTCTTATTTATCCTCTCCATTTCTGATCTGGGGGTTTCTTTCACTACGAGCGCTTACATATAATTTGCTAGAGATTATTCTACATCAATGCTCTTCTCAGCTCACCATATTTTTACTGGATTTTACTGTTAAACAGTCTTACATCTGTTTTGCTAGAATCCTGCGTCTTCTTTTTCCCCTTCAGTCATATATATATTTGGAGTTCTGGGGGCGGAGTGGGGTTGGGATGTACTTAATTGGTTTGAAGAATTTGATCAATGATTAGTACCGTGCTTTTACAGATGCACTGAGAACCAGCAAAAGAGAAATGGCGGTTGCCACGAGAGGTACTTTAAGCTTCTTTATTTTCAAGATGATATTCTTTTTTGTGGATCGTTGGATAACTGGTCATTGTGTATGCCAAATGCTGTAAGTTATGGGGAAATAACAGTTGCATTGTGTGTAAGTGAAGTTTTTCTTAAGCATCAAGGAAGGATTAGCTTTTCTCTTTTTTGGACTTCTAATCAATTGAATTTGCCTTAACATACTGATGAGAACCTTAATCATCGATAAAGTGGCATTCCTCTTTTCCACTCTTATCCTGCAGCTTCCAGAGTGAACTAGGGGCCATTCTAACTTATTTCTCTGGACAAAAATACTACAAGTGATCAGTACGAGTGAAGTCCTAGCGTCTGTAGCCCATATTGATTACCAATTTACTTAATGAAATTCTGTTATTTTCTATTTAATTTGGACCGTCGCAGGCATTGAACGTGAGATTTCTTCTTTACAAATGGAGGTAAGTATTAATCTCCTGCCACCATCTCCGATCATTTTTAAGTCCATCTACTTGTTCATGGTAGTAATATGAGAAACCTCACTGTTTCTTCTGCACTGTTTAGGAGAGGAAATTAGTGGCAGAGATCAAGAAAACAGCTAAAACAGGAAATGAGGCAAGTTTTGATGGTTGCACTTTTGGTTCTTTTCACTTTGAGTAAACTTGGGTACCAATCAGTGACTTATGCTGCATGTTTCAAGTGATAGCCTTGAGGTGAAGTGGTTTCTGACAGAAACTTTTATACCACTCACAGCATAAATTTAGACGTCACTCACCGAGAAACATTGAACTTTAAGTTACTTGTATGATAGACGCTCTAGCTAGTGTATACTAGGCAAGACACCACATGAAGTACAAAACTTCAAATCATCTCAACTCGATATGAATGTATCATGAAGCTGCCTGAGAAAGCTATGTACTAATGAATTGTATTATTGAATGTTTTATCCACTTTTACTTGTTTCCTAAAATAACAGTGATAATCATACTTGGCATTTTTCCATGGTGATGTCATTATGCACCTATGTATGTTAAGAGTTTGAGATAGTATATTTCCTAGCTTTATATGGCCCCCAATCTTGATGCTTCAGATTATTACATATTGTTGATTCTTGAGTTCCACTGAGCCGCCAGAAATTCACACATGATTTTCATGTCAAACTAGGCTGCCACTAGAATCTTAGCTCGTCAATTAGTTCGGCTGCGGCAGCAAATAACGAACTTGCAGGGAAGTCGTGCCCAGATCAGAGGCGTGGCAACTCATACACAGGTCATTGTTATACTCAATTTAGGTGAAATAATCACTTGGAATGAAATGACATACCAGCCAGGAATTGTTTCCTCTATTGACATATTTGCACTCCTTGTTTAGTTCTCTAACTACACATATTATCACCTGTACAGGCTCTGTATGCCAGCACTTCAATTTCAACTGGTATGAAAGGTGCAACCAAAGCAATGACTGCCATGAATAAGGTGGGTGTTTGAAACTAGGAATTCTAATACTGAATCAGCTGAGTTTGTGAATTCTATTTGTCTACTGCTACTTCATGACAAATTGTCATTTGGTCGTGATTATTTGTCTGTTTATTTTCACTTGGTGGGGTCAGTTTGCCTATGTTACACTTATTTGCTTTATGGTTTAACTATTAACATTGTTATACTCGTGTGAATTCCAGCCACTGTAGTACATTCCTGTTTTCTGATTGAGTCGAGTTTCTAAATATACTCAATCTCTCTCTTGGCCTGAGAGAAGATAGAGATGAGATCGGTATATTCAATCAATTAATCAATTTTTACTGTTTCCATTTCAGCAAATGGAACCTGCAAAACAAACTAAGATGATCAAAGAATTCCAGAAACAGTCCGCGCAGATGGACATGACGGTAAATTCACTGTCTAAATTTTAAAGGCTTACTTTAAGTATCTGATTGTTTTCCCTTCTCCTGTCTGGGTGTTTTATTATTTCTCAGATAATAGTTTGCCGCTATGTGATGGCAATGGATTGTCATCAGTGAATTAATATTACTAATCCGGTTCTACGTTCAGATTGAAATGATGTCTGAGGCAATTGATGAGACATTAGACAAAGATGAGGCTGAAGAAGAAACTGAAGAACTTACTAACCAGGTGCCGTACTAACTCCATTAAAGCATCCAGTCCTTCATTTTTCTCATGATATCATTACCTCTGACATTCGACCATTTCTCACGAATTCCATCTTTATATTTTTCATTTTTTCTATAGGTGCTTGATGAAATTGGTGTTGACATTGCATCACAGGTTGGCATCTTTTTTACATTTTAACATAACTCTATGTCTTCTTACTTAATGTTTGCTGCTAATGGTGCCAAAGAAAATGATAACAGCCCATACTCTGATCCCCTTTCTTTCCTGTAACAGTTATCTTCAGCCCCAAAAGGCCGAATCGCATCAAAGAAAGTTGAGAATGTTGCCCCTAGGTATGTCTCCCGCTCTTTAATCCTTCAATTTTCCTTTCCTCTTTCGAAAAATATATCTATCTATGCTTATAATGTCTTGCTTTTTGTGCACCAAATAAATATTGAATTCTATGTAGTTGTATCATTCTGAATAGATAATGTTTAAAGCTACTGCTGAGGTATTGATAATCTATTGTTATGTGGATTTCCAGTGCGACGTCAACTGAAGTTGAGGACCTGGAGAAAAGACTGGCATCTCTGCGAAGAATATGACGGAGACATGCATAGTTTAAAAACTCTGATCCAAAATACGCATATCTGTAAATCACTATCAGATCTCAAGTACTCGACCAGTGTCGCGTGATGACTTGTACTCTTTATTCCTACATTTTTCCTTGTAATGATTAAAATCTAGTAGTTTAATTTTAGCTTTGCAATACTTAGAAATGGGAATGTGGGTCTTGGGTGGTCGGGGTTGGTGCTATGGGATCTGAGGACACTTGACACACACTGTTTAATATGTTAATCAGCAGCTGGATTAACCTCCCAACAGCAAAAAGAAGCATTAGTTGAGTCGAAGTGGGTACATATGCTCCAATGGAACAATCCCTGAGTTAAGGGATGAGGTCCTTTGGCGCATCCATCGTCCTTGATGCCATGATGAAATAACATTCAATTGTAATACTTTTTTTTTTTTTGGGTGAAATGTAAGATTCATTCAACCAAGAATAATATTTACAATATACTCCGGGCATACCCGGAGAGATACAAAAGCCCACGCTAAAGATTAAGAACGATCAAAGCCGTGTGGGAAGAGTGTCCAAAGGACCCTAAACAATGTAACCTTGACTAAATTTATAAGCCTCTCGGGACAGGCTGTTGACCCCTCGAAAATGACTTCGTTGCGCTGCCTCCAAAGTGTGTACACCGTGCATGCCAAAGCGAGGTGTCGCGCTTTGTTCTGCACGGAAGAACCTGTCTTCTCCTTCTTGAGCCACTTGACCGCACTTTGAAGGGTTGACATAGTCCGGTTAATGCCAAGCCAGTGTCGGATGCGTGACCAAACGAAGTTGCTGAACGGACACTCAAAGAAAAGGTGCTTGGCCGATTCCTTGGTGTTGATGCATAGCGAGCACAAATCCTCCTCTTGGAGGAATCCAAGTCTGTCCCTCGTAGCTAGTCTACCGCGCAAGCCAAGCCACAAGATAAATGAGTACTTAGGCGGGATAAAAGCCTTCCAAATAGCTGCTTTCCAAGGCTGCCTCGCAAGTTTCGGCCTGAAGTACTCATAAGCTTTCGACGTTTGGAGACCCTTCGGGGTGGACCATCTCGTCATCTGCTCAATCGCTGCCTCCGAAGACCCAAATTCAGTGACCCCCTTGTTGCGGATTTCGGCAAGCCGTTGAAGGAGTGGGGAATCACCCTTCTTCGGTTGCCAGTCCCAGATTGATGCATCCCTAAGGTAGACACCGTTGACCCACTGCACCCACAACGTGTCTGCCTTGCGGTGGATGTTCCATAGAACCCGAGCAAGTAGAGCCACGTTCCAAGACTGAATGTGCCTGATGCCAAGTCCACCTTCTTCCTTGGGATGGCAGATTTCCTCCCAAGCGACCGGTGTCCTCCTAGAGTTCCATAGGAAATTCCTGCATAGACGGTGAATTTTCTCTATGACCGCCGCTGGAAGTGGGAAAACTTGGAGCCAAAAGCACTCCACACCCTGAATAACTGAGCGAATAAGTTCCAGTCGGCCTGCATAAGAGAGGGATTTGCCCGTCCACTTCGAAATGCAGTCGGCAATATGATCCACAAGCGGTGAATAGTTGGTGACCGTAAGCCGCTGTGCCGCTAGTGGAATGCCAAGGTATCTGACCGGCATCTCCCCTCTCGCAAATCCCGTTCGGGCGAGAATCCCGTCAAGCTCCTCATATTGGATGCCCGCTGTGAAAATGCTTGACTTCGAGGTATTGATGGTAAAATAGTTTACCAGCTAATTTAGAAGTACAATTTGCAAACTATTTGTCCATACCAATAATTATTTTTTAAAAAAAAAAACACATTTTTTTTGTATTTAGGAACGGTCAAAAAATTAGGAAGTCGATCCAAAGCCCTTTCCAACTTTGAACTGACATTAATAAAATAAACCGTTCAATCTATTACAATGTCCTAAATAAGAAGGAGGAAAATTAAAATATAGGAACCGTTAATTTATTTTGACCGTTCCAAAATAAGTTCCAACAAATTGAGTTTCACACCAAAAGAAAACTGGAGGAAAAAACAAATCTAGGAACGGTTATTTAATATTTGACCGTTACGAAATATGAAATTTAAATAAAACCACCCGTTCAACGCCACTGAAAAAGAAGAATTGCAAACGCATTCCATAATCCAATTAATAAACAGTGGTGGAAAACCATACCCGTGAAGCACTCGACCGAGAAATGACCATGAGACCGAATCGAATGCCTTGCGAAGATCGACGTTGATAGTACATCGAGGTGAAATCCGTTTCCTCGAGTACTGCCGCACCATTTCTTGGGCCAAAAAAATATTATCGGTGATATTGCGGCCTCTAACGAACGCTGCTTGGCATCGATCAATCAAATGCTCCAAAACAGGCGCTAGCCGGTCCGAGATGATTTTCGACCCGTGAAGCACTCGACCGAGAAATGACCATGAGACCGAATCGAATGCCTTGCGAAGATCGACGTTGATAGTACATCGAGGTGAAATCCGTTTCCTCGAGTACTGCCGCACCATTTCTTGGGCCAGAAAAATATTGTCGGTGATATTGCGGCCGCCAACGAACGCTGCTTGGCATCGATCAATCAAATGCTCCAAAACAGGCGCTAGCCGGTCCGAGATGATTTTCGTGATGGCCTTGTAGATCACATTACAGCACGAAATCGGCCGGTAATCCGCGACATGTGTGGAATGATCTGATTTCGGCACTAGGGCAATGATAGTGTGGTTGAGCTGCCGTAGCATCCGCCCACACCTAAAGAAATCCAAGACGGCCCTGCAAACTTGATCACCCACAATGTTCCATGCTTTCTTGAAAAAGCACGAGGAATATCCGTCTGGGCCGGGAGCTTTGTTGTCGCTTATGTGAAAGATGGCCTCCTTAACTTCCAACGGCGTAACTGCCCGACAAAGGTCCGCGGTCTGCTCGGGGGATAGTATGGGGCCCCATTCAAACACACCATCATCGACAGGGAGGGTGTGAGCCTCGGTGCCCAAGAGTGATGTGTAGTAATCAACGAACTCTTGGGCAATATCCTCGGCAGCAGTGATAACGGTCCCATCCGCCCTAGTGACTGCCCCGATGGAATTCATGGTGACATTCCTCTTCGCCATGTCATGGAAGAATTTGGTGTTGCGGTCCCCCTCTTTTAAGTAATGGATTTTGGCCTTCTGGTAGAAGAACTGCCGTTCGGCCTCGGCAAGGAAGACGGCCCTCTTCCTAAGATCCCCCAAAGAGTTCCGAAGCGCCACATCTCCCGGGTTGGATTCAAGTTGATTCTGGGCAACTTGCAGGGTATGATCAGCCTCTTTGGCCCTGGCAGAAATGTGGCTGTAATGCTGCGAGTTGAATGCCTTAAGCTCGCCTTTAAGTGCTTTCAATCTCTTGCAAAGGCAAAATTGCGCCGTTCCATCCACGCTCAAATTCTATTTGGCTTCGACAGTAGCTAGGAAATCCGGATGATCTGCCCACATATTGAAAAAGCGAAACGGTTTTGGCTTAGTTGGTGCAGGATCAAAGATAGAAACAATACCCGGAGAGTGGTCGGAGAGGCATCCCGATGTATTGAAATGGGCACTGCAATGTAAACCGCCCTCAAGCCATGCATTGTTGCAAAGGACCCGGTCGAGCTTGCACCATACGGGGTTGCTTGCACCATACTTTTGTTTTTATATTAGGTTGAGTTGGGAGCTACCTCAAAACCATTGCGTAATGTGCAGCTACAAACCTGGAGTGGAAGTCGTGAATAATGCCCCCACATCCCGAGTACCTGGGTGGTTCTCTAATGAAGAGCCATCCCGAGTCGTAGAGCTTCAAATAGGATGGAGGGGATGGATTCCACTTGCAAATCATAGTTTTTTGGTGTCCTGCCTCGATCTTCTTAACTTATATTTGGAACCATCAATTTTAATTTCAAATAACTTTATAATAAAGAAAATGTAGTTCGTCCTTGTAAATAAATTGATTTGTTTTATAATTTTATATATTTTGAAAATGTCGTGAAATCTTGGCACTTAGTAAAGTAGTTGGATAGATAAATATACTAACTGTTTTATTAAATATTTCACCATCAACTTTTTTATTTATTTTATATTTATTACAAACTCCTAACTTTTACATCTTTAATTAGGTTTTTTAAAAAATTAAAGATTTTTGTAAAAGCACAAGTTGCAGGCAGGCGTAGTGCGTGTGGGTCTGTGCAGCTGCTAGCGAGTAGCGTATATATAAGTAGAGAAATAAATTTAAACAAGTTTGTAATCAAGTCTTCTCCGTTGCGTTGTGCGCTAGAAAAGTCAAAACCAGCTTTTTTGTCAATGGAGGAGAAAACAACAAAATTCAATCTAATCTAATCCAATTGCAATCCAACGAGATTTGATTCCGCTTTTTTAATCTTATTTATTTATTGTTGTTACAGTAATCTCCTCATCCGATTTTACAGTTCCACCAAATCCAATTCTCCTCTCTGCACTTTCCGTTATACTATATAATACTAATCCAGCAGCTTCTCCGGTAATGAGAAAATTCTTCTCCTTTGCTTCTGATTGATTCCATTTCTGTTCGCAATTTCAATTCTTCCCACTGTGTCTTGCTCTGGGTTCACAATTTTTGGTGCAATTTTAAAGATTTGTGAAATTCTTTGCAAGATCTCTTTCTTCTTTCCTCCTTTGCTTCCGGTCGGTGGTTCTGTGAAACTTATCGATGACTGTAGTAATATTATTGTGCAACATTTAGCTTAAGGGCTCTTTTTGGTTGCAGCTTTTTTTGTTGTGTGTTTGTTTGGCAAAGATCTTGTCTTCAATTTGGTTGCATATGGCGTTACCAGATAAATCTAATAAAATGTTTGTGCTTTTAACTTTACTGATGTGAATTTACTAAGTTGGTTTGAAACTGTGACAATTTGTGATGGTTTTGTCAAAACCTTTGTACCGTGGTTTATCTTGGACTATTCTGGGTTGAGTGATGCGGAGATAAATTGATCAAGTTTTCTGGAGGAGCCTCACTATTGGTTTTTACCCTGAATTTTGGCTTTGCAGATATGCAGAGCCAGCTTGTGTGCAACGGGTGTAGAACCATCCTCCTTTACCCCAGCGGAGCTACAAACGTTTGCTGTGCGATATGCAACACAGTGACTGCTGTCCCCCAAGCTGGTAATGCTTGTAGCTCTTCTTTTTCTCTGTCTATTAGCGACTAATCACATTCTGAGCAACTGAAGTTATTAACGTGTTCCAGGAACTTTTTTTTTCATGAGTCCTTTATTGCCACTTAAGTGGCGCTTATCCCTCTCACTGTATTAACAGCATAAGAACGAATAGGTAAACAATTGACATCTCATGCAATTCGATGCTACTGTTTCATACTTGCAAATTATCAGTATAGTACAGAATTGCTCCCAGGTTGGCACTGCAATTTATCACTCTTAATTACCATACTATATCGCTATCATCTTGTATGGCATCATCTCGTTTGACATATTTTGCATTTCACACAAATTCCATGGTGATGTAAATTAAACTTTGATGAGAGCAGAGAGTGGCATTGCTATAAGACTATCCTGACATTGAGGAACTTTGAGAGAGTACAGACTAGGTTCTGCTGGTGTGTTTCTGGTGATGATTGATTGCGATATTAAACAAGCATGTAATCAGTTCACTTCATGTTCAGTGCATGTCTTGAGGTTTTGTATTTTGGCTTGGTGTCAGTATAACCTATTCATTTATTTCTATATGCAGGGATGGAAATGGCTCAATTGATATGTGGAGGTTGCCGCACGTTGCTTATGCATGCTCGTGGGGCAACCAGTGTCAGATGTTCCTGCTGTCACACTGTGAACCTTGTGCCAGGTTAAACATGATGAATTATGCATGAGTCTGATTATCCTTTTTTTCCCCTTAAAAAACGTTAATCCCCTTCCATAATTTGAAAATTTATCATCGCATGATCCTGGTAATGCTTGTTTACTTTATGGCTGTTGCTAATTAGGCAGCTTTTCCGTTGTATTGAACTAATTGGCTGATATTGTTGAATGATGGATGTGCAGCTGCAGCGCCTCCTAATAATGTTGCTCATGTTAACTGTGGAAATTGTCATACTATGCTGATGTATCCAGCTGGAGCTCCATCAGTAAAATGTGCTGTTTGCCACTTCATCACAACTGTTAATGTTAGTACCATGGTTTTGTCGTTGTGTGGCTATAAGTTCTATTTCACTCTCTCCTTCGCATGCATCTCCCATAGGGAAAACTTGGGTGATACCACTCCAGACACCAGTCGTCTTCTACTTAAGTAGACTTTTACTTTTTAATCAGATGGAGGATATTGATATCCTGCTTTCTAAAAATATGTGTCCTTATTTTTGGCTGCCAGACCAACTTCTACATGGAAAAAAGGGGAGGGGAGGGAGGACTCGAATAAAAAAATGTAGTACGACTTCCTGGTAGCTTTTATCATATATTGAATGATTCTGGTGTAGTAATTTTAGAGGATAAGATAGAAGCTTTTGCTCTATATGTCCCTATGGTAGGGTAGATCTGCCCAACGCAGGTGTTACCAAGGAAGTTTTGATGCGCTACTGCCACATTTCCTAGTTGTGCAGTGATCATTGAAATCACTTACATCGCTGAAGCTTGGTTTTTATTCATTTTTTAACCGTGGAGATGCAAATGAAAGCTTATAACACTTCACTTAAGGAACAGTGGTTGGAGATTTTCTTTCCTGTGTGATTAATAACCCTTCCAGGTTGTTTCCTTTGTCAGTTTGTTAATATGGAAACATTGGATTAATCAACTACCCTACCATTGAGGAGCTAGAGCGAAGTTCCTCAATCTTGTCCGTATGTTATTAATGTCTGGACAAGTTAGCAAACAGTGAAAGAGAGAATCTTGAACAACATAGGATGGAAGAGTATTGGGGGTTGAAGAGTCTCTTTTCTCTAAACAGCCAAAAAGTAGCCTTTGCTGCTATGCACTAATTATGGAAACGTGATACTGATTGTATTGGTAAATGTGGTGCAAACTGTAAAGAGAAAAGGATTCAAGCTGCTTATTTGAGAACATCCGAGTTCATTGAAACTGGAGGTCCACTAAACTCGTTAAAGTTATGTGGGATTTTGTCTTGTTACTCCTCTCTCTACTGCATGTAGTAATCCTACTTTTTCTTTTGCAGATGGGTGACACACGGATTCCTATTCCTGCACACAGACCTGGGGGGAATTTCACTTCTGCTTCAACACCATCGACTTCAACAGTAAGCCTGTTATCTTTTATGCTCGCCACAACTGTGAAAATATGATTATGCGTCCATTTATCTGAACCGGTCTATTTGGTACAGGCAGCAGCGCCGGCTCATAATCAAACGGTGGTTGTGCAGAATCCCATGACTGTAGATGAAAGTGGCAAGTTGGTGAGTTCTTGATTCAACATTTAGTCGTTCTCAGCGTGCGTTTTTGAGTTGCTGTCATAGTACTGTTGCTATTCTCTTGTATGTAAATGATGAAGGCTGATACAATTTGTTATTTCCGTAGGTGAGCAATGTTGTTGTTGGTGTCACAACATAGGATGTTAATGAAATTGGACAACCGTGATTGGTTGTTGTTTGAGAGCCTTGTGGGCTTAAGAGTATAGAGATACCTTGTGCATAGTGTGGCTATGACTGATATGGGATCTGTAACATTTGTTGTAAAGTAGGAGAAGCGAATTGGAGTGTCTTTGTGGGAATTTGCGTGTTATTTAGGGTGTTATGCTACCAAAGGATTGTTGTTGCTGCCTCACTATGGTTGGAAGATTTCTTACATGACTTTTTATAGAGTGATAGAGGATCCAAACTGCGAAATTGCAGTTGACGCCAATTGTATTATTAACTTATTGAATTGTAGAATAGACTAACAAAATTTGTCAACAGACCACGACCACCAGGCCTCTCGATTTAAACAATTTATGTAGGTGAGATTAATGATGATGTCCTAAAAGATAAACCATCTACCACTTGGTTCTTATCTGAAAAAATTGGTAGTTGTTGAGTGAAAATGTAGAGCAGGAGGGGCTGGAAATATAGAAATAAATTATTATTTGGTTTCCCCCAAAAACTTGAGTAAAGAGAGAAATCAGTCTCGAAATGGGTTCACTACCAACACCAACACCAACATAATCGCACAAAATCACTCTACTTCTTGCCAATGGAAGTAAAGTCACCATTGATCCTCACATGCAATTGGCCCAATCTCCGCCCACACATTCCTAGATACTGTATGTATATATACATATATATAGTTATCTCAATTAATATGTATAACTTTGCACATGCCAAGTTGATAAATTAATATCTCCTAGCTGCCTCTACACCATTTTTCGGTGATTATTATTTTTGACATGAATTTGATCTCGATAATGGTGCAGGCTTAATTTAATTTAATGCAAGTTATATATATATATGATAGAGGTGGAGGCAATATTAATTCTATGATATTGTATTGGTATGTTTCTCCTTAACAACTATCTAGTTTAGTTTAGGCTGCCTCTGCCTGCATATATAAATATATATATACGCACATCATCACTACCATTTTCAATTTTTCACAAAATTGGGATCCTATATATCAATTAACATAAATGAGCGCCTCACCACAATTCTAAGTAACATTCATGGATAATGGACCCCCACTTCACTTCTTTCCTGCCTGCCCTACCTATATATATATATATATATTAACCAGATCATTTTTTTTTCATATAAAGGGGTGGTGGCGTATCAATTCCGACCGTCCATGTAGACGGCCAGGATGGGACGTGATAGGTGAGGTGGCCGGTAGCTGGCTGCTGACGTCTGGCAATGGCTGCCGCTAAGGCAAGTGTCTGGAGCGTGCGTGTGTGTGAAATTAATGACTTGACTAATTGATGTATACATATATACATTATTATATAAGAAGAGGGCATTAAACATGAGTTTGAATTAATCCTTGGAGGTTTGATAAAAAGGGTTGGGTAAGCGTGGAGACAGGAATAGGATTCATGTGATAATAGTTATGTGGGATTATTAATTAGTTTTGATGATGGGTTGAAATAATAATAGAGAAATGGTATGTATATATTGTGATTGATGATCACATGGAATGGAAGGAGGATTGATTGTCTTGGTATTGGTACTGATTTTGAGAAGGGACAAATTGTGCGTCAGAGAATCCGAGTCTTAATTTGTTTTGTTGTGGATCAGCTTTTAATTATTAAAATAATTTGTTTCATGCAAGAATCTTATTACATATATATAAATTAAGTATGGATGGAGGTTAAAAGAATGGGAAGGTGAATTATAAATTGTGTGTGAATTTTGATGGATGGAGTTATTGGGTAAATGAAAAGAAGGCGAGATTGAGGGATTGATTCACGTTGCTGCTCCTCCGCCTCTAATACCACCCCATCATTTTTATTCATTCAACATTTTATATCATCATTCTATTTCTATGCATACTTAATTCATTTTTCCCTTTTCTATTTCTCAAACAATTAAGAATTCATGATGATAATTTATTTCAAAATATTGTAACTATTTTTCTGTAACTTTTATACAAATTAATAATTCAATTTAGTATTTTAAATTTTGAATTGCAAGGAATAGAAATTAGGGATAATTACACTCAACTTCGGTGTAATTACACATAAATTTTCTGTTGTTTAAGAAAAATTATATCTAACACCCCTGATATTTGTTTCCATCTAACAAATATATCCATTCAGTAGATAAAAAGATAACTTTTTCTGTTAATATCAATAAATTTAGTGAATTTTACTAGTATAGTGAGTTATTTGATTGATAAAAGCAAACTTAAACAGTATTAAATATAATTTGTTAAATTATAAATAATTACGTCTAATTATATCAAATTTTAGAAAAAAAAAATAATTATCCTAAAATTTAAGATGGCAGAGTAGGGAGGGAGAGGGGTCCCACCGCCACCCCCAACCCCACTCCCAGAAGGAAATGGTTTTTGAAGGGTAGTCCGAGAATTGCGGCTGGTTGCCGCCTCTTTACTTTCCCATCACTATTTTTTCAAAAATCACTTTCCACACTCACCGCTCTACGTACCTCAATTACCTATATATATATATATATCATATTACTTTTTATTCTTTTTAAATGCAAATAATAAGAAAGAAAAGGCTCTAGTTACACTTTAACATTTTCTTCTACTAATTAAATTAATTAATCAAGCCTTCCATTTCTGTATCATTTGATCCATTACATTTTTTTTTATACTTAAATGGATAATAATATGTAAATAATTACACTCCACATACAATAAGCGGGTGAACAGTAATTTATCCTTTTCTAATATTGGAATTAAGTAAATTATCTCCAAATAAAAAATAAATAGCAATTTATCCACCTGTGTTAAAAAATGAAGCTATTTATCTCACTAGCTAAGGAGGTAAAATATTTCATTTTTTAAAACACTCGGGGATAAATTATTATATTTTATAAAATACAGAAGGATAAATTGCTATTTTATTTTTTATAAAGAGGTTGTTTGCCTATTTTTCATAACACGAATAGGTAGATTGTAATTTACTCTATAATTAACTAATCAACTCCTACAAAAAGTAGATATTTATATATACAAAGCTTTAATGATAAGAAAAACTTAAATGCATTCTTGAAATTTCTTATTCTTTTACTAGTTATGAAACCAAACATTATAAGTCATATAATTAGATTATGTATGTGTCAAATATATATGTAGAGATAAAAATTAAATATGCTAAAATAATATATAAAATTAACAAAAAAACAGTTGCACAGATTTGACCCTTTGATGTGTACATTCAATATTAAAAAAAAAAAAAAAAAGAAAAATGAAGCAGCTGAAAAGAAAAGGGTAATAGATTAAAGAGATGATGAAGTCCACAACAACAATCCCATCTCTTTCTATATTGCTTATGGAGAAGAGGTGTTTTAATTATTATGTTCAAAGTCAGCCAGCGACTCTTTCTTCTTCTTCTTCTTCTCTCCCTCCCCCAAATTCTTCTCTCCTCTCTTTCTCTGTCTGTCTGTCTTAATTACTTGTTTGAGTACCAAGTCTTGCTTAAACAAACCTTCAACACATCAATCATCCCTATCCCTTCCCTTTCAACAACTGCCTAATCAATCAATAACCTACCTACCTAAGCTAATTTGCCTGTTTCGCATTCAACCCAAGTCAAATGACACACTTGTGCTGCTTTTCCTAAGCATGTGCACTCATTTCTTCAAGAGGATGGAGAATTATCAAGGTGATTTAGCTGACATAGTTCGAGCCACCGCCGCCACCTCCGTAGATGGAACCGCTGTCCTCCCCGTCTCCCACTTCCCCACCATTCCCATTAACTATTCTCAAGATTTCGGCGATCCCTTTACCTACATCAGAGA
>NC_026152.1:171597-181018 GCF_000512975.1 Sesamum indicum
ACCTGCAGGATTCTTCTACAACTCCAATATGATTGAGGCTAGTGATCATGTTGAAAACACTGCAGGGTTTGCACTTGCCACTGGTGCTGGAAACGATAACACCAGTGCAAATCTTGCTCCCAAACTTGTTGATGATGAGATGAAAAGGCCTTCAAATATTTTCTCCAGGATGTTGCAGATCTCTCCTAATCCAAAGTTGCCTATACCGCCGGCTTCTGATTCTCAAGGGCTGGCGCCGACTTCTCCGAGGGGCTTCAAGGCTCCTCCACTGTTAATATCAACCAATCATAATCTGAATGACACCAAATGTTGCTTGATGGTGGAGAGCCCTGGTCTGCAGATCTCGTCTCCGAGAAATACGGGCATCAAGCGAAGGTGGGGATTTTTATTTCTTTCAACCTTCATTAATATCTAAATCAGAGTTTAATTGGGCTTTGATTACTATTCTTATATAATCTTATGCAACAGAAAAATCATCGGAAACAGCGAGCTTGCATTAATTACCGGTAATTAATGTTAGTTTGGGTTTTGGGGTGGTGGGGTTGAGAGGACTTTATTGGCAATCACATGGCTCAATGTTTAAGGATCTTAAAATAGGGTTTTCACGTAAGATTGCCATTCTGTTGTATCGCAAGGGTAAGGCAATAATGCATGAAAATTAAAAACAAAGCTAGGATTAAAACCTTGATAACTTATTAGCGAAAGGAAGTACCCTTCAAAAGTCGTCTATGAATAATCCGACCAGCATGCTCCATAGCAATTCATCTGACTTCGCTTTCATGGTACTATTTTATGTAGCAGTTACTGTTTCTTGAAACGCACCACGCCGGATTTCTGTGGTTCTATCCGTTAAGTCTTTCATATTCTCCATCACTTTCGGCTTTTTTAAAAGAAAAAAGGCAAAAGGTAGGGGCGCAGAACTACTGATCAACCAGTTCTGAATACCACAGAAAAAGATGGGAAATAATCAGCTGTTCCATAAAATCAGAAATTGACTCTAAGTAATTCCTTTTGTACGTTGCCCGTCGTGTGCGTGTATATAACCAGAAAATCATGGTGTTAAACTCATGAGCTGGGGATCGCTTTATGATGACTGAAACAACTCTGATTTTCATGCAATTATATATATATATATATATATATATTCAGGAAGAGTCAGGCGAAGAAAGTAGTTTGCATACCGGCTCCAACACCTGCAAACAGCAGAGCCAGTGGAGAAGTTGTCCCTTCAGATCTTTGGGCTTGGAGAAAGTACGGCCAGAAACCCATTAAAGGCTCCCCTTATCCAAGGTTAGTACTTTTTTTTTTTTTTTTTTTTCTGGAATATAAAATCACTTGTACAAGAATTTGCACAAATTTTCTGTTCATATTTAGAATTCTCAGCGAACATGTACCTGCCTGTACTCAATCATGTCTCTCTTGACGCCCAAATTCTTGGCACTGATTAAGACCTGATGATGATAATATAATAATAATAATAGTTAACGAGCTCAATTTGTTTTGGTATGCTTTCTAATGTCCTACATATATGTTTTGTTTGCGTTTATAAATCCAGAGGTTACTATAGATGCAGCAGTTCAAAAGGTTGTTCGGCGAGGAAGCAAGTAGAGCGAAGCCGAACCGACCCCAATATGTTGGTGATCACATATACTTCGGAGCACAATCATCCGTGGCCAACGCAGAGAAACGCTCTTGCAGGCTCCACAAGATCTCAGGCCTCTAAGAACTACAGTGCTGCAAAGAATTCACCAAATTCTCAGGCACAAAGACCTAAATCCCCAAAAGAAGAGCAGAAGGACATAAGTAGGGAAAATACAGTATCCTCATCGGGTATTGACACGAATTCGGCCGCTGTGAAAGAGGAGACGGATCAGGAGTTTGATAATCAGTTTGAGATGGATGACACTGAATTTGTTGAAGTTTTTCCACCGAGCTACAAGCCCACATTGTCAGACTCAAACCACACTGAAGACAGCTTCTTCGCGGATTTGGGAGAAATTGAAGCTGACCCTTTGGATCTCCTCTTCACGCAAGGATTTCCCGGTGACGAGGGGCGAGAAAACAAGGTTTTAGATCCATTCAGCTTTTATGAGTGGGCAGGAAATAACAGCAATATGACCGTCGCCACCAACACCACTGCCAGCGCCACCACATCTTATGGAGAATCTAAGAGGGATTCGTAATAGGATTCTCAACAAACATCAAAGGCCCCCCACTCAGAAACACAGAGTGGGGGTGTGGCGGTTTGTAGCATTGAAGGTGAGGCCATGCATGGGGGAAGTTTCTGTTGATTTTTTATTTTAAAGATGAGTTTATTATTTCTACATATAGAGTTACTTTTTTCAACTTTGATCTTTTAATTCCCCACTAATTAATTAATATATGTGGAGTGTTTAGGAAAGAAATAAATTGTAGAGTGAGGGAATTAAATTGGAGTGGTGGAGAGGTAGTTAATTAGATGATGCAGTCTCCCATTGGTTGGAATAATGGTGGATGGGACAGAAAGGTGAGGAACAGAAGTTTGAACAGTGAACAAAAGTACATCAATCAGATATGAGTAGAAAGCTCAATGAAGGGGTTATGATGGATGATGTTAGATTTGACTCCCCACACATCTTCCCAGCAGCAGTGGGAGGATCAATTATTCAGCAAAGCATAAGCAGGCTGGCGTGCTCCGATCCTTTTTCCGGCACAAACAAGGGCACGCCGTCCTTAATTACAATCAAAACCAAATAAACTATTCTTTCAAGATTGCATGTGGCTGTTAATCAATTACTTTGTAATATAACATATACATACGTTGTCGAATTAATGTTGGTAAGATGGAGTTTGATGTTTTCTAATTATCATGACTGATGAAGCTGCCTGCAGTGGTTTAGTGCATGCATGTGACCATCAGAAATTATGGAGATATATGCTAGCTTTTGTATAGCTATTCCTCTTAATTTCTGCTAGGTTAATTTGCATACAACCCACATTAATTATTTACATGAATACATCATCATCATATATTAAAAAACAGTTTGAGCATGATGAGAAATGAACTCCAAAAACAGTGATGGCAGTTTGTTATTTTGTGGTGCATGTCATTCTTATAATTAGCAGCAGCTACACTTGCAAAATCCGGTGATGAGTAGTACATGATGCAAACAGTGAGTTATACCAAGACAAGATTCGTCAAATCCGGGCATCACCTCTTGCAAAAGAATTTATGTTCCTCAACTCATTTACTTCCTAGCTACAGAATAAATTATAAAAACAAACAAGTGCATGTTAAAGTAGTTGGGTGTGGTGTTAGTGATTGGTTGGATGAGAGGAAGCATATATATATGCATGCATCTTATGTGTTTGATGGGATTTAATTTCTATTGGACACACTGTTTCATCATTCATATGTCATGCGACACAAATCACATACACATATATATATATATAAAGCTAGCTAGCTCCATTAACCAATTCTCAACTAGCTAGCTAGTGCCCAATAATTACACCACCCAATCGTTTTCCTATATATCCTTCAAGAATCAAAATCCTGCTGCTTATCAAACATCTTTTCTCTTCATTAGTTTTGTACAATTATTTCCATGATCATAAGCGTGCCTTTCTTACATTATCAGTACCAAACTTTTCTTTTAACCTGGGACCTGTCCTTACAATCAACCTATCCTTATTCCATTATTAATTTGATAAAATCATTTTAGAAATAGTGAATACTTGTAGTTAATTAATTAGATCATCAAAATTATTTTAATCAAATAAAGAAATGTTGTATTAATTATAAGACTTTCTTATTATTTCAAATTAAATACATATATATAAATATATTGTTAATTGGAAATGGAGTTGATTAGATCGTTAAGAATGTTGCTTGCTTTTAACGTCGACCAACTTAAATGTGAAAACATACTCTTTCGATCGTGGAATAGATATAGAGGAATAATATTACTTATTATAAAATAATCAAACAGCTCTGTTATATATTATAATTAAATGGAATAGAATTATTAGATTGGGACAGGTAAGTAGTGTGATGATATGATATGGGTGTTATTAGGAAGCAATGATGAAGGGTGTTAGTATAATAAATTATACTAACATATGTCTCAGTCTCGCCTCTTCATGTGAGAAACTATTGTTCCCTACCCGTCAATTTAATTAATATTTTATGGAATTGCATATCTACTCCCTGTCCTTTTTGCTTATTTATTTAGTATTACGTCATTTTCTGGAGTTCCAAGTACTAATAAATCATCAATATTAATTTGTAAATTTCAAGAAAAGAGTTACTAATTACGTGCACTAAACACTCGCTTTTTTAAGTTGAAAAAGTCTGCCCATTCAACACACTACTATTCCATATTGCTTGTGTATATACATAAAAGATATGTCCCAACTCCCAACTTGGGGAAATATAATTATTTATAGATTGACAAATTTTACTTTAAAACTTTTCACTAATACACACACACATATATATATATATAGTAGCGATTAATTAATAATTAAACAATTTTTACTAATTGGTGATGCTTCATATGCTAATTATTATAATTGTTGATTAAAAATTATGACCACCATACTGATGACTCTTATATATTAACTAAATTTACAAAAAGAAAATGAACATTAATTTTAGTTTTAATTAAAGGTAGATAATAACAAAGAGAGACTAAAAAAGTACGAAGTTGATAAATAAAACTAAAAATAAGATTTGATGAAGAGATTGGGTGTTTCTTGAGAATGAAATGAATGAAGAAATTTGTATTGGATGTAATTTTTAAGAGGAGTACAAGTTTCAAACACGACAACACTAAAGTCTACAATGAGATCTTGGGATTTTCCACGTCCACATCTAATTAATATTGAACTGCAACTGACTATATATATATATATATATATGCTTCCTCGCTTGCTTAATTAATAATGTGTCTTTTCTAGAGTTATAAGATACGCACTCAACTTTCAAAGTTGTGTGCCCAAATACGATTTGAAACCTGATGGATAAATATATATTACTAGCTCAATCGGTCCAACCCACACACCACATAACTTCAAAGCCCCAAATGGCATACTAGTCCTAGTAGTTAAATCAAACTTGTTTTCATGACAAATTCCCGTCAAGATAAGGTGTGATCATTCATCTGCAGTCCCTGTCCCTCAAGTTTTCAATCCAATATGCTCACATGCCTAACATTCATGTTTTCAAATCAACTATTGCCTTGCAAATATGACATCATTTCCTCGACCGTGATCGATGCTGTAAGAATTTATTTCATAGTATGCCCAATCAATAATCTTCATTATACCCTAAATTCATGTGTTTTTTTTTTAACTCCCTCATGTGTGCACCCATGTACACACCTCTCAATGAGTTTTGAACCTAATATTTTTATAATGAAATAAGGAGTTCCAAATCATTGAATTGTTTCCTAAGCGACCTTGACTTGGGATGATTGTAAGTATGCAATTTAGTTAAAGACGCATTTATCTAGACGTGAACGATTGCGATTGTTAAGGATTTTTCAGTATAAAAGTTTTAATGAAATCTTTCAGATTGCAATACATTTATTACAAAACTATTATTATTAGAATGTTTTAAACTTAATTCATAATGAATTTTATTTTAATTTGAGAATAATGTAGGATGAATTTGCGTTTTCAAACTTTTGTGCGAGGGAGTGTTGTTGCAGTAATCAAAATCTTATTGCAATACTATAAAATCTGACAAGGATGCAAATACAATACAGACTCCATAGGAAACAACCAAAGCCGACATTGATTCTTCTCCATAGCCACAGAGTGCTGTAATGCAAAGTCTTATTGTGCACGATTTCTTATAAGTTTCCTAATGCGACTTCAAATCTCTGGTCAACTCCACAGCATCTCAGTGGAGCCTGAAGAAGCAGATACCATAGTTACTTTCACATACGTAATGTCTCCAATCAATTCATTAAATAAAATTGTAGATTCTAATTAAGGAAATTAAAGTGAAAGGTTTATCAATCTTACTTTTCGCAATCAGTGCTGAGAGAAACAGGGAAACCAACTTTAATGTTGCAAGCAGTAGGGATCTGGCTCAAGAACTTGTCCTGGACGCCTGAAAAGTTCTTGACGGCGGTCTTGAGGCAGCGGCATATTGCCTTCTTGTCATCAACCGACTTCACGGTCTGAGCAAGCTGTTGCAGGCCCGTGCAGCACGCTGCCGACGGCTTGGCGTCCTTGCCGGTGGCGAATGAGACGCACGAGGCGGCCTTCATGTCGACGGTGCCGCATGGAATTGCAGCATTGGTCAGCTGAGCGAAGCAGTAGACGAGGCAGAGGACGAGGAACAAGGAGAAGAAAACATTCTTCATCTTGTTGATCTGTGTGAGTAATTCAAATGTGGATGATGAGTATATTAGAGGTTGTAGGTAGGTGTGGATGATGAGCAGAGCGAGGAGGGTTGGTGGGAAGGGTGTTGGTGTGATTGTGTTTATATAGGAATGGGAATGGGGGCATGATATGAATTGGCATTGGATGATGTGTTTGAGTTTCCCGATGAGTATTCATGACTCTGTAAATAGATAGAATTCTGCAGCACGGTTTTCTCATTGGGGGTGATGATCATCATCCAAAGCTTATTAATTCTCCAAATGGTGTTGGCTGTTTTTTTTTTCTGCTTTTAACATTTTAAGTTGATTTAAGGTTTTGGCCCAAAAGTAAGTGATAATTTTTTTTTTAAAATTAAATTATTTTCATATGTTTTTATACGTTAATTTATATGAGTAGTTATATTTTCATCATTATAAAAATAGTTTAGTTTGAAAAAATTGTTAATTTATATGAGTAGTTATATTTTCATCATTATAAAAATATTTAGTTTGAAAAAATTGTTTGACCTGTAATAAATCAATAATAAATTAATTGAGGATAAATTTTTATTCAATATTTTTGTTAATATCAACAAATTTAATAAATTTTGATAAACGGATAAACTTATTTGGTAAACGAAAACAAACTTTAATTTCTCAAATTATAGAAAATTTATCTATAATTTATACCAAATCTTAAGGGAGGAGAGTATAATTATCTCTAAAATATTTATATTTGACCACCCGTAAAGCCAGAAATGAAAACAACAAGAGGAGGAGAGAGAAGAGGTAAGAAACGGTGTGTTTTGCTCAAACCAAGTCTTCCACCAAAACTACTAGTCAATATTACTTGCTTTCTTAATAGCCTTATCTACGAAATTCCCAAGTCAGAAAAACAAGAAAGCGTGAGAATTTGATGTGTGGTTTATTAGAAGGTACAAGTTTGAGGGTAAATTAGAATCCCATTTCATACACTGAATTCACGTTTAAGTCTGTCTCTCTGAATGCATGTATGCATTATATATGTGCAAATTTATGGTATATATCTATATAGAGCCACTTTAACACAATAATTAAAAACAGCAATCAAACACCATTAATTTGAGATCAACTGCAATTTTTTAAGTTATTTCATATCAAGAAACATAGTTCTAGGTCTAAATCAGCAATAATTAATACTCATTCTTGTAAAATTAGAGAAATTTACAAGAAAATTTTGGACCAAAACAAAACAACCTAGTTAGCATCCTCACCATGAATTACAACAAGACAATAACAAAACAAGGTTAAGGAAGTAATTAGACTACCCATCTAATCTAATTAATATAATACCCTAACAAAACAAACTCAAACCTACCTAAATTGCCTCTATTCCAGAAATTCATTTACACGCATGCACGTCATGTTTGCTGCTTTGATACCAATGCATGGATACAAAGATTTTCCCCCGCTCCATCGACTTCGTTAGTGCAACAGATGAGCTGCCTAACTTGGTCAAGAACCTGAGGTTTCGACTCAAAAATCTGGTGATGGGAGGCTAGTTCTTGCACAAGTTTCTGTGGAACCAGACATTTCTCTATGGAGTATAACTTCTCCTGAATCAACCAAGATTCAACAAGACCATGCACTTGTTCACATTCAAACGAGTCTCCATCCTCCTGAATATACGTCCATCTCATCAGCTAATTACTTCTTTCTAAAATGAACATGGCTAATTACTCCGACATGAGAAAAAAATTAAAATTACCTGCGGATAATAAGAACCCATGAATTCAAGTATTCCAACCTGGGCCTGCAAATACTTGATGTATTTGTAAGCAGCCTGAAACATTTCAGCAGTGTTCATCCTCTGGCCACCTGGAATAAGCTTTCCCAGCTCCTGAGTCTTCTCAGTTATCTTCCTCCTCCTTTCCCTGGCCGCTATACTCTGGGCCGACAAACTCCCGCCACTCACCGGCTTGCTCACAGTCTCACAGCTGACTCCACCACTATAAACAGGCGGAAGGCTTGGAAACTCGGGCAATGTGGGTATCACAACTTCCGGCCGATAATCATGAAGCCCGTCAGTTAAACCTTCAGGCTTGAGGTCCGAATGAAGTTGTTGGTAATCATAGAGCTTTTGGCGTTTCAGACAATGGAAGGGCTCAAAATCTTGGAGGACACGAAAAGGTTCTGGGTAGAGGTAACTCATGTTAAGATTATAATGAGTTGGCGATGAGAGGTTGTCGGGTAGCAGAGAATTGCAGTTTTCCGAGCAAAGTAAGTCACTGGGTTCGAATAGATGATCAATGTTGCACCAAGCGTAATCCGGATATACTTCAAAATTGTCATTGAATAGCTCCGGAGACAGCCCTGTTTCTGCGAGAGCTGAAGTGGCCATACCTGAGTTGAATTCTTGTTGAAACGTCCGCCAGTAGGGGTAGCAGCTCATAGCCATTAATGAAGCTACAGAAGAAAAACTAACGTTAAAACGTGAAGTTAGCTGATGAATTAGTAGAACAAGAACTGAAGTGCATTACAATGTGAATAAGTTTATATACTTAGAATCAGGATAGCATGATGAGAGGATATAACTGAAAAAGGAGGGAAAATTTAAAATGGAAAGTAAAAGAAAATGCAGAGGACACAAACATGTACCTGAGAAAGATTCTTCTGAATATGAGTAGACCTTAACAATAAACCAACACCAAAGAGACAGATGTGGAGAGAGAGAGAGGCAGTAGAAAGAAGAGGATATGGCGGTTAATTATTGGAAGGATGAGAGGAGGGGGGATCGTGGGATGGAGGTTAATAATAGGGTGGTGTGAGATAACTCCTGATTTGTTAGGGTTATGGATTGATTAGTGAATTAGAATTGAAGGGGTCAACGGTGAGCCCAATTTTGCTGCATGAGATGCAACCCATTGTTGTTCTGTTTAAGCCCATCTGCCAACCCCAATGAAAACAGTTTGAGTTGTATTTGAGGTTCGGGAGCGGGACCCAACAAATAAGACGTCAGAAGAGCCTGATGACCTAATTGCTTTCATCTCATGTCATGTCCAATGCTTTCTGTGTTTTCAACTTTGTAT
>NC_026152.1:181104-194477 GCF_000512975.1 Sesamum indicum
CGTCGTTTACATTTCCCAACTTCACTGCTCATATATTTGTAGCTTGATTTTACCAAAAGGTGATTTTCGTCGTTAGATGATACCCATTTTTGGTTCTCTTAGACGTGTTTAGTTCTAAAAAGTGTACCATCATAGTAATTAAGTGGAATAATTAGAGCTTAATTATATATAATTTATAACCTATCATTAATTTGAGATTCAATTTTCTCAATAAAACGCATCTTTGTTTGAGGAAACAGAAAGATGCTTTTTAAAATTTTCTTTTTAGGTAAACCGCTTTTTAAAATTTTGGTTAGTTATATTAAATTGTTTTATTTTTCAAGTTTTGTCAATATTTACTTTATTATCTAAATATGATGCGAGAGACCAGCTGGCGATAAATATTCAGCCCATGATATTGTATTTTCATGATGAAAAGAAAATTAAGATGTTGCATTGTTATTATTATTATTATACCATATATGATTAAATTATTGCTTAATTAATTGTATATAGAAGGAAGGCTCAAAAAGGGAAAATCAAAAATATGATTTCCTTAGCCCAGATACGAAAATGGCACCATTGTTGGCATCATTGTGTGTAGTAAATTACAATCTTTTGAATTCCCCCCCGCCTTTAATGGTGCATGCCTCTCTTCCAATCTCAATTTGAATTAAATTTCTTCCAATTCCATTGAGTGGACTGAAATTTGATTTCTCCCCTTTCCTCTATATAAACTCCAATCCAATTAATTCCTTTTCTTGACCCAACAAAGATAAACAATAATAATTCTCAAAGGGTTTTCAGAAAAACCAAGTGCGATCCACTCTTGTACAAGCATAAATGGAGAAATTTGTTGCTCTTTTCTTTATCCTTTTCCTTTATTTCCTTAATGCCTTTGCCTCTCCACAACCAGTTTACGACTCCTTTCTCCAGTGCTTTGCCCAAAACAAAATCCCAAGAGACCAAATTTCAAGAATCCTGTACAGCCCCAACAATCCCTCCTTCACAACTGTTCTTGTGTCCTATATCAGGAACCGTCGCTTCAACGTCTCCACCACTCCCAAACCCTCCACAATCATCACCCCCACCGTTGAATCCCATGTCACCGTCTCCGTCTTGTGCTCCAAGCAACTGGGGGTTCAGATCAAAATCCGCAGCGGCGGCCACGATTACGAGGGCATTTCTTACGTCTCTGACAAAGATTTTGTCATCCTCGACATGTTCAATTTCAGGTCCATCAATGTCAGCTTGGAGGACCAAACCGCCTGGGTGCAATCGGGGGCGTTGCTCGGCGAACTCTATTATAGAATCTGGGAGAAAAGCAATGTGCTCGGATTCCCCGCGGGAGTTTGCCCCACCGTTGGCGTAGGCGGTCACATCAGCGGCGGTGGATACGGTAACATGCTAAGAAAATATGGTCTCACGGTTGATCATGTGATTGATGCCCGCATTGTAGACGCTAAGGGCAGAGTTCTGGACCGGAAATCCATGGGGGAGGATCTTTTCTGGGCAATTCGTGGCGGCGGGGGTGCCAGTTTTGGTGTCATTCTGGCCTATAAGATAAAGCTAGTTCCGGTGCCACCAATTGTCACTGTTTTCCGAGTGGAAAGAAATTACAATGAGAACGCAGTTGAAGCTGTTTCTAAGTACCAACAAGTTATTGACAAAATTGACAATGATCTCTTTATCAGGGTTCTGCTGCAGCCTATTACGGTGAACAGTACGAGAAGTGTTCGAGCAACGTTTATAGGGTTGTTCCTTGGAAACGCCGACAGGCTTTTGCCCATCACGGATTCTCAATTCCCTGAATTGGGGTTGAAAAAACCCGATTGCACCGAAATGCCCTGGATTAATTCGGTTCTTTACTGGGCTAATTTCGACAACACCACATCTCCAAGTGTTTTGCTGAACAGGACTCCTGATTCGGTCAACTTCTTAAAGCGGAAATCAGATTACGTAAAAACCCCGATTGCAAAAGAGGGCCTGGAATCACTTTTCAACAAGATGGTGGAGATCGGCAAAGTTGGCCTTGTTTTCAATTCTTACGGTGGAATAATGAGCCAGATTCCTGAGTCTGCAACGCCATTTCCTCACAGAGCTGGCAACATTTACAAGATCCAGTACTCGGTGAACTGGAAAGAAGAAGGCGAGGCAGCTGACAAGAATTACATCAAGCAAATCAGAGAATTGTACAGTTTCATGACTCCTTTCGTCTCCAAGCAGCCGAGAGAAGCATATCTCAATTATCGCGACTTAGACATTGGCACCTCGGACAACTCTAAGAACAGCTACGAGCAAGGAAAGGTGTATGGGTTGAAATACTTCAAACCTAACAATTTTGACAGGTTGGTGAAAATCAAAACCATTGTTGATCCAGATAATGTGTTCAGGAACGAACAAAGCATTCCTGTCCTGCCCGTTGGAGGAAGAAAAGCATAAGAATAGAGGAAATCATGAGTCATGACAATGCAGCCAGCATATATATAGATAGTATTGGTACTCACCATATATATATATATGTTTGACTAAATTGATTTATGAAGATTTTGCAATAAATTTGGGGTACAAACTTATATAATTTATCAGCTTTTGTAATGTTCAACATTGGTATCCTTTTTTCGCTGTATAGACTCTGCCAAATGGGATTTGGTATTGGGTTTAAATTCATAAAACTCAACTTTATATGTATTGGATGAAATAAAATGATTGGATGGTGTTTAAGAAAATCTAGTTAATTCAAATTCTACAGAAAAATGAATGTATATGAATTTACTTATAATTAATGAAGAGATATATATATTTTTTTATTGCTAGAGAAGCAAAATGATTACATCAAATTATGGCGAAGAATGAATCACCACAAAAAAAATTACTATTGGCTATGGATTGAAACTGTAGTAAATAATTATTATTAATTATAATTAAACAAAAATTTAATTTATTCACTATAAAAATTATTTTTATCACGACTTTTAGCCATTGCAAATATATTAGTAATATTCGCAAACAAAAAAAAAGGGCCAACAACCGTTGTGTGATTGTGATCAATAACTTTTTTGCTACAACTATTAATTCTTAACCATGACAATCAGTCATAGTTAAATATTATATATTTCTTACAGTGAATCAATAATAAATTTCATATATCTATTCATCAATAACTAACATAGTGAATATGTTTATTAGTATTTAAATCTATAAAACTGTTTCTATAAATTTTGACATTAAAATGAAGTAAACTTCAACTTATCTCTCAAAATAACAAATGAAAATGTGGTATATGATATTTTGATTGAATAGTTGGGACCAAATTTTTATGACTAAACAAAGTATAAGATTATAAGTCCAATTGCAAGCCTCACAACCTATTCGGTGTATTGATTTGTTTTATATCGTATTAGAGTGATTCTTTTTAATTTATTATTTTATTGTTACTTATGCTTCGATAATTATAACATAATTTGGAGAATGTATTCAGTTATTAATAGATAAGTTTACATAATAATATAATTATCAAGTTAAAAAATGGCATATATTAATAGATATTTTTGTATTATAATAACAACAACAATAATAATTGGGATCAGTAAACCAAAAAAAATGAAAAAAAAAAAAAAGGTGGGGGAGGGGGAATTAAATATATCTGTGTGGAGTATATATTTACGGTGGTGATGATGTGGAGGCGAAACAATTAATTAGAGCGGTGTAAGTAAGAGAGAATTAATTAGTAGTAATTAACGCCGGTCACTTTTAATTACAGAAAAACCATAATCAATACACTTTAATATTTCTATATATATTTGTAACTGATGAATACACTATACATTACAGACCACGTACAATAATCTTATAAGGTTACCAATCCCCCCTATTTCCTCAATCATATATTACAGAAATAATCAAAATCAATCCCAATCCACATTTACACAATTAATTACTTTATGATTCCGAAATTGGACCTCAAAAATTTTTATTTTTGGGGATGGACAAAATAATTTCTCATTCTCGCCTATATTAATTAAAATGAAAAGATTAAGATGTATGTATTTCAAGAACCAAATCCTTTGGGTTTTATATATATACATTTTACCTGTGCTGCAAAAATAGCTAATATTAATTCTATATGATATATTTCATTCAGATGTATATAGTTTCCATGCATATATGTTAAAATTATTTTGGACTAAATTAATTAAATACCACAAGATTTCTTGGATGCATATATATTAAAGAGGCATAATTATATGCTTGAAATGTTGTGTTGCTATACATACATTATATAATGTTGAGATGATTAAGACAACCTTGACAAGATTTTCACCTGTACGTACGATATATATCATTCCATCAGTCACCTCAATATTCTCAAATTTGTAATGGATAAAGCATATATTATTAACTGCAAAGACTGGGATCTCGTTAATTAACCAGGATTTTTTTATGTATAACAATCTTGTTCTAAGAAGGTAAAAAGTTGCTATAATCCTTGATTGACTGGTAGTGTATGGAGTGCATTAAGGACAGAGATCACGCTCTCTCCCACGCTATTTAAAGCCCCCAAGCCCCACTACTTCTCTATTAACATCATACTATGAATTACCCTTCAGCTTCTACTCCTTTTTCTTTGCTATCTCAATTCCTTTTCCTTTGCAGCCTCCGCCCCCTTTCTCGATTGCCTGTCCAGCCGCAAAATCCCACCACAGCAATTGGCAAATATAACCTACACCCCAAAGAGCACAAACTACACATCTGTTTTGCAAGAATACATTAGAAACAGCCGTTTCAACACTTCCACCACCCCCAAGCCCACTTTAATCTTGACACCTTTCCTGGAGTCCCAAGTCCAAGACATTGTAACATGCGCCAAGATTTCCGGAATACAACTCAAAATCCGAAGTGGAGGCCACGACTATGAAGGCCTTTCATATACATCAAAATCAAATAACCCCTTTATCGTTCTTGATTTGTTTAATCTCAGATCTATTGATATTAACCTGGAGGACGAAACCGCCTGGGTTGAAGCTGGCGCCACACTTGGAGAACTCTATTACTCAATTTGGCAAAAGAGTAAAGTCCATGCTTTCCCTGCTGGAGTTTGCACAACTCTTGGTATTGGTGGACATTTCAGTGGAGGTGGCTATGGCAACTTGATGCGGAAATTTGGACTTTCTGTAGACAATGTGGTTGATGCAAAGATCGTTGATGCAAATGGGAGGATTTTGGACAGGAAAGCAATGGGGGAAGATCTTTTCTGGGCTATCAGAGGAGGTGGTGCTGCCAGTTTTGGTGTTGTGCTGGCATTCAAAATCAACCTAATACGTGTGCCCCCGGAGGTGACAGTTTTCCGGGTTACAAAAACCTTGGAAGAGAATGCAACAGATCTTGTTCATCGTTGGCAATACATTGCGGACAAATTTGACAAAGATCTCTTTGTCAGGGTGTTCTTGCAGACGTATGCTGGAGAAAAGAACAAAACGTCGGTCAGGGCGTCATTTATTGCGTTGTTCCTAGGTGATGCCAATAAATTGGTGGCTCTTATAAAATCGGGCTTTCCTGAACTGGGATTGAAGAAGGAGGAGTGCAAGGAGATAAGCTGGATTAGATCGGTGTTATATTTTGCAGATTATCCCGAGGGGACTCCGGAAACTGCTTTGCTAGTCAGGAAATCAGCGTTTCCCAGCGCCTCTAAGATGAAGTCTGATTACGTGAAAACTCCGATCCCCAAGGATGGATTGCGGGAAGCACTGAATAGAATGGCGGCGTCTGGAAATATATGGATGCAGTTCAATCCGTATGGTGGAAGGATGGGCGAAATTCCAGAAGCGGAAATCCCGTTCCCTCACAGGGCAGGAAATATATTCAAAATTCAGTACTTAGTAATATGGAATGAAGCAGGAGGAGCCGCCGTGGAAAAAAGCAACATAGAGAACCTCAGCAAGTTTTATCAGTTTATGACACCATACGTGTCTAAGAATCCAAGAGAAGCATTTCTTAATTATAGAGACATTAACATTGGAAGTACGGACAACGGTGGGGATGCCTATGAGAAAGCAAAGGTTTATGGAATCAAGTATTTCAAGGGCAATTTTGATCGATTGGTGCAGGTGAAAACGAAGGTTGATCCCACCAACTTGTTCAGGAATGAGCAAAGCATTCCTACTCTGAGGAAATAATTAATATGATGATCGGGTAAAACATAACATGTTTCTAAATAATATTTTGTTGAACGTCGACCATGCAACACTCTATTTTATCATCAATCTAAAATCTCTTAATTTTCCAGTTTTTCCATTTTCTAGTCGACGAGAGCTATAGTATCATTCATTTGCCATCCCCAGGACAGGATGATACATATATATCATTCATTTGCCATCCCCAGGACAGGATGATACATATATATTTGGGCGCCGCACCGTACCCCTCCATTAGCCAGAAGTTCAATTTTTTAATATCAGCCAATATATACTAATAATATTTTCAGGATCCAATTAAGCCATCTTATGACTAATTACATTCTAATATATATGTAATATGTAATACGTAATACTTTTATTTTGCATCCATCTTTCTCTAGCTTTTCACTTTCACATTCCCACCCTGCGACTAACACTACGTATATACATATCTATATATTGATTTTATCTTATAAAATAATCACAAATAATATATATTAAGATAGTCCGAAGATTTTTTATATGTATTTTCAAAATTGAGATAATATATATATATATATATATGCTAGAATAATCATCTTTAATAATATATAAGGTTTATTTTATTTATTAAAAAACTCTAAAAAGGTGCATTTGATACATTTTTGAACCTAAAATTTTGATAATTTGATATTGTATTGAGTAAAATTACAACTATAATATTTCAAAAATTATGTATGCATTTGACCATGTAAAATAAATCTGGAGTGTTTGTTTTAATAAATACTTACATTTTGTATTTTTCTTTTATCATTTCAAGAAGCAAATTCATTTTATTATGATTTGTTTTTATTTTACTTTAGGACTAACATATTCTTTTAAGTTATTGAGGATAATAGATTTAATTTACTCTTTATCTTTTGTACCATTCATAAAAATAGTATTTTGATAATAATAAGTGGTTCACATTTAGTTACCATTCTTATTCAAATTATTAATTTAATCTGGCTTAAATTAAAATATTGGTCATATGATTCTTTTAAGGTATATTTATGATTCTATCTACACAAATTAATATTCTTGTGTATAGTTGAAAAGATTTTCAAAATTTAATTCTCATTTTTGGTATTTTCATTTCAAATGATTAACCCTAAATTAGTTTTAGAAAATAATGTATTGCTTCTCAATTTATTTGTTTAAGTTATTTTATTTTTAACTGAAATATGGTTTCAATCTTTGACCAAAAATACAAAGAAGGGAGGGTTTTTAATTTGCCAAATATTGAAATTTAAATCTCAAGCGAGGTGGACGCAAATAATTCATATGTAATTTAATATTACATATATATTTGAAGGGTTCTTTTATAAAAGTTAAATTATTTTGACTAAATTATGAATTTTCATAATTTTAGTTTTTTTATATGATTAAAAGGAATTTAATTTATTGATCGAATAATATTGATTATATTTCCTTAACCTACCAAATTCTACCTAGGGAATTTACTTTGGTCCTATTCCCGAAACTAGTTATAAATCAGTTTAATTTAGAACCACAATTGAGAATTTGAATCCTTTCATCTATACTAAATATTGATTCGATTAAGTGTCAGTAGTATTTTTTCAACTTTGATCTTTCTTATAATTTTTGTTGTTAATGCTTAGTGAAATAAATTGTTTCAATTTGTTGTTGTTAAAGTTACCATATATACATCACTAAATAGTCTGTTTCAAGTTTGATGACATTAACTTGGCAAATAACAATCAATAAGGCTTAGTTTAAACGGTGAAGTTGAGGCCTCATGATCTTAATGCTTATTGATTCGAATCTAACCAGGTGCATGGGATGTTATCTGCTGTATAGCTGGAGTCGGTTTACTGCATAGTAGGATGATCATTCTAATAGATATTGATGTCAACAGAATGATTATTGTAATAGTTTTGTTAGATAATGATTGTACTTATATTTTCAGCTCAATTCATTTATTTTTTGTTAAGAATGTGGAAATTTAATTTGTTTGTGGGTTATTGATTAAATCTCATTCATTAGTTGCTCTTTGATTGGAAAAAAGAAAAAGAAAAATCAAATGCCTAAAAATTGTAAACTTTGCATAAAAGTAAATTACATTGTAATTTAATATATGTTTTAGTTTTCTATAATTTTAATTATATATTTTTCAATTTATCTACAGTTTTGACAACCTTAATTAATTAGGGGTTAAACTTTTCCCTACCATCTTAATCTTCTTTCACATTGCTACTCACTACTCTTGATCATTTTACCATCTAAAAGAAATATCAGGTCAGAAGTATACAAATATATATTTCCTAAAGGGCAGCAGTATCTAAGTGTTAGTTGCAAATCACATCTGCACATCTCCTAAACTTCCTTTTTGTTTGTTTAGCCGTTTCTGCAGTGCTAATGTTTTCTCTTCTTTTCATGGTTTACTGCATCCCAACTTCCATCCCTACATGTAATTCCTGTTTTGCACATAGCACTGCCTGTAATAATTGACAGAGTGCCCACCACTACCACTACCATTACCACCAACATTTTCACAAGTCTTCATCTCCTTGGCGTAATAAATTCAAGAATTTGACAGTGAGATTCTTGGAATCCACCCATTTCACGAGCTATCACTGCCACAATGTTGGCAAAACTTGCCATGTCAACTTAATCTCAACCACCATTCCTGCCGGACCAACAGGCAGTCACTCTCAAATTACCCAATTCTTGCATCACTTTCACATATGTTAGTATCTACCTACGTACCCTTATTTAAGTTGCGTTTTTAACTACAACAGAATTACCGACGCTGTTTTTAGCTAGAATTGACAACTTATTAGCAGCAAAGATAACATTGTATGTAAAATCAGATGCACAATCTTAATGAGAATAAATTGGATTTAAGCGATTTCTCTTTGCTTATAAAGAATAAAGCAGAGGGTGGGAGCACCACAAATTTAATTGGGTTGCTTGCATTTTTAGCAGTCAATCAATGTAGATTTGTATAATTTTCTCGTCTTGTTAAACGCTTCCTACTCTTTTAGACTAGAATGTTACGTGCTATTTTCGCCACTTAAAGATAAGAGATATCCTTTAAGCAACAATTTGGGCATAAACTGGCCATTAGAAGGCAAGAAATGTGCTCTCAAAGACATAAAAAAACCAACCAAGACTTGCAGTCAAAATCTTGGAAATTCCTAAAGCAAGCTTATCCATTTTCTAAACTCATCATTTCGAGATACCTACTTACCAATTATTCTATTCTTGAGCTTTTGACGTTGGCATTAGCTCATCTCAACTCATACACAACCAGACCATCAAATGCATAAATAGGAGACCACACTCTTCCTTGCCTCCCTCCTCATAACACACAACAAACAATATCATCATCTCGTCAAATTATAATTATGATGCCATCCTCAACTTCTCTCCCTCTTACTTTCAGCATAATTCTTGTATTAGCTTCCTTAGCCGCTTCACAGCCAATTCATGAAAAATTCTACCAGTGCATTATGCTCAACTCCGAGCTCTCCATTCCTTTTTCCACAGCTTTTTGTACCCCTAACAATGCTTCCTTTAATTCCATTCTCCAATCTTCTGCACAAAACCTCAGATGCCTGGGTTCTTCTGTGCCTAAGCCTCAGCTCATCTTCACACCATTAGTTGAAAACCATGTCCAAGCTGCTGTAATTTGCGCCAATGAATTAGGCATCCAGCTCAGATTACGAAGCGGAGGTCATGATTATGAAGGCCTCTCTTACATATCTGAAATGGAAGAACCATTCATCATATTGGACCTTTCAAAACTTCGCTCCGTCAGCGTAGATATGCAGGATAGCAGCGCATGGGTTCAGGCCGGTGCAACGGTTGGTGAACTTTATTACAGGATTTCACAGAAAAGCAAAACTCATGGCTTTCCTGCCGGTCTATGCACCAGCTTGGGAATTGGAGGGCATATAACTGGAGGAGCCTATGGCACCATGATGAGGAAATATGGGCTTGGAGCCGATAATGTGATTGATGCAAGAATAGTTGATGCCAGTGGCAGGATTCTTGATAGGGAGTCCATGGGAGAAGATCTCTTCTGGGCTATTAGGGGTGGTGGAGGGGCTAGCTTTGGGATTATACTTGCGTGGAAAGTAAGATTGGTTCCTGTTCCGGCAACTGTCACAGTTTTCACAGTTCCAAAGACCCTGGAAGAAGGTGCGACCAAGATTCTCTACAAATGGCAACAAGTTGCTGATAAGCTTGATGAAGATCTCTTCATCAGAGTCATCATACAAGTAGTGAACGGTGCCAAAAAAGGTGAGAGAACCGTGCAAACTTCTTATAATGCTTTGTTTCTCGGCAGAATAGATAGACTATTGGATGTGATGGAAGTGAGCTTCCCTGAATTGGGATTGACGCGAAAGGATTGCATCGAAATGAGCTGGATTGAGTCGGTGCTCTATATTGCTGGTTACCCATCGAAAACGCCACCTGAAGTTTTGCTCCAGGGGAAGTCTTTATTCAAGAACTACTTCAAAGCCAAATCGGACTTTGTTAGAAAGCCCATACCGGAGGACGGGCTTGAAGGTCTTTGGAAAAGGCTTATGGAAGAAGATTCACCGTTGGTGATATTTAATCCTTACGGTGGAATGATGAGTAAAATTTCGGAATCTGAAACTCCTTTTCCTCACAGGAAAGGTGTCATATTTAAAATACAATACCTAACCCTTTGGAACGATGACAAACCAGAATCCGAGGCCAAGCACATGGACTGGATTAGGAGGCTGTACAATTACATGGCTGCATATGCTTCCATGCTCCCAAGAGAAGCCTACGTGAACTACCGGGATCTTGATCTGGGAATGAACAAAAATGGCTCCAGTTTTATAGAGGCAAGTTTGTGGGGTACCAAATATTTCAAAGACAACTTTATAAGGCTAGTCAAAGTGAAGACCAAAGTTGATCCCGATAATTTCTTCAGACATGAACAGAGTATCCCAACTCTTCCCTTGATGAATGAGGGAAGAGAGAAGAGTACGTTCCACTGAGACATGGTCGGATGGCTACATGAGAGTTCATAAGATTGTTATTAGCATGCTCTATAAGGTTGCCCCTCATAGTTCTGTTTGTCATTTCGTTTGTAATATTTACTATTTTGATAATCTCGCACTGTAATCTAACTGCCATATCAAACTCTTTATGCTCTTGCTTTTCCAATAAAGATAAAAATCAAGGGGGAGTCATATTTGAGAAGCCCCTCCGGAGCAACATTTTATGCTTTCGGGATATCTCGTGCCTCTCAAGTCAAACTATGTCATACTCTGTCTTTCATCGATTTTTGGTCAAGGATTTCACTTATTCGGCAAATTTGACAGGCGTCCTCTTTGGAATTTAAAAATACGTCAGCCCACTATTCGAAGTTGAATTCATTACCTAGTTTGTTAGTTGAATTCATTACCTAGTTTGTTAGTTGAAGTCTTTTTCGAAGAGAAGCTTCTTGAATGACTGATAATGTCGATTATTTAGTCTCAAAAGGCCCAAGTGAACAGTAATGACCTCAGTACCTAAATGCACAGATAATTGCCTTACCAAAGGATTAAATTGGTATACATCCGATGAGGGTGACGGAAGAATCAATGAATGAGGACAATCCAAAAGCTACAAGCACTGAGAAACTTCTCAAGTTTGACAAGTTCATTGCAGACAACTGTAGGGGGTTGATAGCTGAGCAAGATGCCTTTGTAAAATAATATCTGGTAAGGAGCAACAGCCGACTAATATGACTATTGACTAATAATATGCATGAAAGACAGACTACAGTTTCCATCAATCTTTTTAAAGATTTTATGAGGACTTTGGAATCATCATTCAAAGTGAAAATACAATGCGCGTTGTTTGAGAGAACAAACCTCACCCTTACACTTCTCTGCTTGATGATCTGCAAAATGACCTCTCATGCTCTGCATCTCCTACTTTTCCTTTTCATTTCACTTAAATTTTGTAGTGCAAATCATGAAAATTTTGTTCGTTGCATGTCCATCCATTCTTCTGCAGGATACCTTAAATCCTTTAAGTACCTCCACACTCCAGGCTCCACATCATATTTCAATCTACTGCAGTCTGCTCAACAAAATCCCAGATGGTTAAACTCATCGTCCCTTAAACCTCGATACATCATCACACCGTACAGTGCTGATGAAATCCGAGTGGCCATCATTTGTTCCCGAAAGCAGAATTTGCAAATCAGAGTCAAGAGCGGGGGTCACGACTACGAAGGCCTCTCTTACCTCTGCAAAACCCCATTTGTGATGATTGATCTCATCAATCTCTGTTCCATCAGCGTTAATTTGGAGGAAGAAACAGCATGGGTTCAGTCAGGGGCAACACTTGGTGAACTATATTATAGCATTGCGGAGAAGAGCAGAGTTCATGGTTTCCCTGCAGGGATATGCCCGAGTGTAGGCGTTGGAGGGCACTTCAGTGGAGGAGGATTTGGGACGTTACTCAGAAAGCATGGCCTAGCTGCAGATAACATCATTGATGCTTATTTCATGGATGCGAATGGAGACATACTCAATCGAGAATCAATGGGAGAAGACTTGTTCTGGGCTATTAGAGGAGGTGGAGGAGGCAGCTTTGGAATCATAATAGCCTGGAAGATCAAGCTGGTTCGAGTTCCACCTGTTGTGACCGTTTTTACTATTCACAAGAATCTAGACCAAGAAGGCATACAACTTGTGGATAAATGGCAACATGTAGCAGATAAGCTGCCGGAAGATCTATTCATCAGAATTGTCATTCAGCATCCGGATGGAACTACCAAAGCGACGCAGAAAACAGTTGAGGTCTTGTTTAACTCACTATTTCTTGGGCCCGTAAATGAACTGGTACCAGTGATGAGAAAGAGCTTCCCAGAATTAGGCTTGCTGGAAGAAAACTGTACCGAAATGAGTTGGATAGAGTCTGTAATGTACTTCGCCGGATTTGAAAGAGATGAGAAAATGGAAGCTTTGCTGGATAGAATAGTCCAATACAAGAGCTATTTCAAGGCAAAAACAGATTTCGCAGGGAAAGCGATTCCAGAAAGTGCTTTAGAAGGCATTAGGGAAGCACTTGTGCAAGAAGAGATAGCATTTGTGATAATGGACCCTTTCGGAGGAAAGATGGAAAAGATATCAGAATACGAGCTCCCTTTCCCCCACAGAAAAGGGAATCTGTTTAACATACAGTACTTGGTGAAGTGGAGTG
>NC_026152.1:194487-222936 GCF_000512975.1 Sesamum indicum
GAAGCCGCACATCAACTGGATCAAAATGCTGTACAAATACATGAAACCATACGTGTCTCGTTCCCCACGAGCTGCCTACATAAATTATAGAGATCTTGATATAGGGATGAACCAGCAGCCCAATAGCAGCTACTCAGAAGCTATAATTTGGGGAAGAAAATATTTCAAGGGAAACTTCAAGAGATTGGCAGGAGTGAAGATGCGGGCTGATCCAGGGAATTTCTTCAGAAATGAACAGAGTATTCCTCTGCTCTCTTGATTAGATTTGACAATCCCCAAAGAATGTTTGGCAGAAATTCTTTTCTGATGATTCTTTGGTTTTGGTAGACAAAGACAGAGAGAGATATTTTGTATTTTGTATCATAAAATAAAAATACAAGTATATTTTATAAAGATAGATATAGATATAGGCATCGGCAAACCTTCAAAATATTAAGGATAAGAAAAAATAAACAAATGAATTCAAACAAAACCGAAACTTGCATGAGTACACAGTTACTTGTTGCTAACATCTCAACAGTTTGATGAGGTTCTAACAGAGGAGTCCAGACTGTAAACAGTAATAATTATGTTAATACTTTTTTGTAAACACTCATATATCAACTACTTGATAATATATACATAATAGTAAAACCGAAGTACCACAATAAGTTTGTAATCATTATAGAGTAGTTGACAAAACTTTGGGTATGAACAAATTGTCTCATAAACAGTGATCAAAGACAAATCATCACAACTGGACGCTCTAGGTGAGAGTGAGAGTAAGACTCCTCTACAATGTGACAGCTGAAAAACCAGAAACATATACATCATAGAGGGAGGATAATGGTATATATGCTAAAATCCACCAAACAGTACTTCATTTTTCGCCAGAGGAAAAAAACTAATTTACACTAATCTCATGTCGACTCTCCTTAATCAGTCGTCACTTTCTTGGTAGACGTTGGCGGAGGAAGTGTTCCAAATAACCTGTCCCAGAAAGTTGTAGTGATTCCAAATCCCTTGTCCTGATTTCTGAAGTGATGGTTCATGTGGAATCTCTACACACCAAATTCATAATTAGCAAGCACGCACAAAAACATAGTTTATATAGAGAGTTAGTTGTTACCTTGAGTTGATAATGTAAACCTCCATTTGGTTTTGCATGGTGCAGATGGTAATGAGTGCAATCATACATCACATATCCCAGCAAGATACCTCCAGTCACAGCAGGGGCATAAGATGCAGGTAGTAAAAGCTTGATCAAATTCCACAACTGAAATCAATCAGACATGCATGTACAGAGTCAATAAACTACGCGCGGATCCATCCAGAATTAATTCATTGAATTTTTGACATACAGCCATGAGCACAATTGCTGTTGCAGCTGGAGGGAAAACAAGGCGGAGACCGTCCATTGGGTGCTTGTGATGGCAGCCATGAAGGAGATAGTGGAGTGTGTTTCCCCTGCATTTCATTTTTTCCAAAATTTCAGTCCAGAGGGAGGGAGGATGATTGATCATAATTATAGAAGTGAGAAGACGTACAGATAGGTGTTTGTTTGGATGTGGAAAACAAAGCGATGCAAAGTGTACTCCATCAATGTCCATCCAAAGACACCGGCTGCCGTTGTTGCTGCTACAAAATGAAGAGGAGTGCCGGTGTTTATAGAAGATAAGACGAAGCAGCAGACAACGGGTAGCCAGATGAGAGGAACAGCCCACCAAGGTGTGCGTGTAAAGAACTGTTGTATCATTATAATGAACATCATCAGCACAGCAGTTTGGAATACAAAAGACAGTGTTTTGCATATTTTGTATAATGATACCTCCATAAGGCCATTTGCGAAAAAGCGCGGGGTATGTTTGGTGATAATAGGTTGATGAACCCATTCCTCATAAGCTTCTCCAAGATGGCCAACCTGCAGCATGTCGGAATTAAAACTCGTGAAACTAAAATTTAATAATAACATGTACACACACACGCGCCCAACATGGATGATGGATGATTGATGCAATTCCAATCTGAATTATTCATGACCTGGAAGACAAGTGGTTTGTTTAAATCCACGGAAAAACCCTGATTGACCATCTTGGCACCTACAGGATGGATGGAGGGATCATCAGACCAACATTGCTACATGCAAGTACGTCTTAATTTTCCATTTGACACAAATATATATATATATATGTGTGTGTGTGTGTGTGTAGTAGGTAATAGGATAAGGGGGAAATGAGAAGAAGTGTAGGTAGGTACCAGCAGATGAGGACAAATATTAATTGCTGGTTTGGATTGCCTCCTTTGCCTACTAATTCTCTCTTTATTATTAATATTGATATGAGGAAAATGAGATAGCAGCAGCAGATGATGATGATAATGATAATGATGATGATTTATTACAAAAGAAAAGGAGACAATTTTTGGTTGTGGGATGATGAAAATGGGGTTCCTACTTATAAGGGTGGATAAGTTTTAAGGTTGAGGGGGAAAAGAGAAAACATAGCGAGAAACAGGGGTAGCCTAACAACAATAAAAGGAACACATTCTTCCGTTCCGTTTGTTATATGTATTGGCACCAGACTTGTGCACTTTGTTACCACTAATAAATAATATTATGCACACCTACTCGTACTCATGCTCCTGCCCTCAGCCTTAGCCTCACACCATTCTAAAATTATTGATCCCAATATAATATAATTAGTTGTCCCGACGTGTATATAACAAATAATATTTTATATTTTAAAATATATTATGAATAAAAAATTATATATTATATTTCTATAAAAGAAAGAAAGCAACAAAAAAAAAATAATTTAAGAGTATTATCGACATAATAATAAAATTGATGCTGTAATGTCATAATTGTCATTTCTCAAAAAAAAAAAAAAAAAAAACTTTTCTTTTATATAATATAGATATAATCATAATAAGATAACCCATGTCATGCACCTCATCTTTCAATGCTTTCTTCTCCAACTGCCATATATGTCTGCCCAACTCCAATTTCCAAGAACCACACTCTCCCTTTCATATTCCACCATTTTATTATTCTCATCATTGAATAATTTTTATATGTTTTGGTATAATATCTTGAGTTAAATATTAACATATATAATAGATATAAGACAAGAGTATCTATCTATTTTATTTAATATGAAAGAGGGGTCACTCACTCACTCACTTGTCCCTTCAAATTTGTGTCCGCCCTGTGGAGAAGAAAACTGAAAACCATCATCATCATCATCATCATCATCCGTATATGTGTATGTATGTATATATGTTAATACATAGTAATAAATAATATTTATATCCTTCAATATATTATTTTATTTATTTCTTGTATGTTTTGCATACTTATATTTTCAACACAAACAAAAAAAGAAAAATACGAGTAATTCTCATATTTTATTTATGTTTTTTAGAATGTATGTGTAATTTTTTTAGAAAATAAAAATTGTGCTTATAGATAATTTTGATATTTCTCGCAAATGCATATATATGTAAATGAATTTACCTAGTTACCCCTAAATAAAATACAAGCGTTGATACTCTCAAGTACGACACAAAGCTCAAGGGGCGCAAGTGCAACGCAAGACAAACAAAAATGGCCGCGAAAATCTCATGGTATTTCCGAAAATCCAGGCAAATCCCAGCCTCAATACACCCCATCACATACCTTCCCTGTATAAAATCCCCCTGTCCCCTCTCTCCTCCTCCTCCTCCTCCTCCTCCGCCCTTCATTTCCTCTCCTCCACTCCAGGACCACACATATATTCACCACCACAACAGTGTCTACCATACCCACAAGGAAATATGAGAGAAATCCTTCATATTCAAGGAGGCCAATGCGGCAATCAGATCGGCGCCAAATTCTGGGAGGTCATCTGCGACGAGCATGGCATCGACCATACCGGCAAGTACAGCGGCGATTCTGAGCTTCAGCTCGAGCGCATCAACGTTTACTACAATGAAGCCAGCGGCGGGAGGTACGTCCCACGAGCTGTCCTCATGGACCTCGAGCCCGGAACCATGGACTCCGTTAGATCCGGCCCCTTTGGTCAGATCTTCAGGCCCGATAACTTTGTCTTCGGTCAGTCTGGTGCCGGCAATAATTGGGCCAAGGGCCATTACACCGAGGGTGCGGAATTGATTGACTCCGTGCTTGATGTTGTACGCAAGGAGGCCGAGAACTGCGACTGCTTGCAAGGTTAATTTCCTCCTCTGATTCCACTCATTGTTGGTCTCGTTTTTGTTTTATTAGATTCGTGACTAGATAGTAAAGCAGAATGCATTTTATGCGGGCATATTGTTGATTTTGATTGGTTCGCCGTATTATTTTTAATCTTTTGGGGGGGACATGTATGCTTTTGAGTTTTGTTCGCAGTTGCTCTTCCACTGTTTGCGATTGATGTGTGTAATTTCGTAATTTACGTGTTTCGCCGTTGTTTGCGCTGTTTGCTAAACAATTTATGTCTGAATCGTGTTTACTGTTGATCAATTTGGTGTGGATCCGATTATTCCCTGACTCACAATTTTTTATTTCATTCTGTTTGATGTTCTGCAGTTGCTTCTTTAACTTGATTGTAAATTTGTTGGTCTAAGTTTTCCACACGTTGAGATCCAGAATTGCACTTGTGATTTACTGTAAGCATTTTCCGAAACAAGCCAGAAGTTAACATAAGCATATCGCTTTGATCACTACTGTAACCATTCAGCATCAGTATTTTGTTTCCACTTGTATTTTTTCTAGCTTTTCATAAAGTCTAATATATCATAGTCTTCACTTTTCTTATCTTGAATGATTACACGTGAGTCATGTTTGGCAGCCAAATAGAAGTTAAAGGCAAATGCATCACAATTGTAGAAAAAGCTTAGATAAGTGCTCCAGACAATGCTCTTCTTCTGCCAGATTTTTGTAATTTGATCGTACCTTATATACAGGATTTCAAGTCTGTCATTCTTTGGGTGGAGGAACTGGATCTGGTATGGGAACCCTTCTCATTTCCAAGATCAGGGAGGAGTATCCTGACCGCATGATGTTGACATTTTCAGTCTTTCCGTCTCCAAAGGTATCTGACACTGTTGTCGAGCCATACAATGCTACCCTGTCTGTCCATCAACTAGTTGAGAATGCGGATGAATGCATGGTATTGGATAATGAGGCTCTCTATGATATTTGCTTCCGTACGCTCAAGCTTGCGACTCCGACCTGTAAGTCCATTTCCTTTTTACATTTTATGTTTATAATTAAATGTGATATGAATGCATTGTATGTAATGCAATTAATCTTCGCTATTGTATTTCAGTTGGTGATCTCAACCACCTGATCTCTGCCACCATGAGTGGTGTCACATGCTGTCTCCGGTTCCCTGGACAGTTGAATTCTGACCTCAGGAAACTCGCAGTGAATCTTATCCCATTCCCACGTCTTCATTTCTTCATGGTTGGGTTCGCACCCTTGACTTCCAGAGGCTCCCAGCAATACCGGGCTCTTACAGTACCTGAACTGACTCAGCAGATGTGGGATGCCAAGAACATGATGTGTGCTGCGGACCCACGCCACGGACGCTACTTGACTGCCTCAGCTATGTTCCGTGGCAAGATGAGCACCAAAGAAGTTGATGAACAGATGATCAATGTCCAGAATAAGAATTCATCCTACTTCGTGGAGTGGATTCCAAACAATGTTAAGTCCAGTGTTTGTGACATTCCACCCAAGGGCCTGAAAATGGCATCTACTTTCATCGGCAACTCAACTTCAATTCAAGAGATGTTCAGGCGTGTTAGTGAGCAATTCACTGCAATGTTCAGGCGCAAAGCTTTCTTGCATTGGTACACTGGTGAAGGAATGGATGAAATGGAGTTCACAGAGGCCGAGAGCAACATGAACGATCTTGTGGCTGAGTATCAGCAATACCAGGATGCTACTGCCGATGATGAGGAGTATGAGGAGGAAGACGAGGATATTGGTGCTTGAAAGGGTTCGGAATTCTCTTTGATTTGTCCAAATCTCACGGTCTGTTGGTTATCTTTTAGTGGGTGATTGCTGTTTCTTAAAATCGAGAGTTAAGGTAGTCAATATGTATGCTTCGGTCTGTGGTTTGTTGTGTTTGTGATGTGGGGTGTAAGAAAATGGTTCCTCATTGTGTGTCTCGTGATTGTGTTGTGATGTTAGATGTTAGTCTTGGATATATGATGTGATTATTATCTTTTACTTTCTGATGTTCATGAGAAGGAATGTTATATTATTTCATTCTTTATATGTTCATGTTAAAAGATTTCTCTAAAATAATTGCATTTATGGATTGGTGCATTCTGTTTGCTTTTTTTATCTACAACAAAGTTGCCCACGCTGTGGTCCACGGATTTTAACTTAGACATATTTTAAGGTTTTTCGGCCATGCCAGCAAAGGATGAGTGCTAGCTAGCTCCAACTTTTAGATAGATGGACATTATAATTCTGAAGGTGGTTGTTAGTTCTGAGAGGAAGATACGGGCATAGAGCTCTTAAAAGTAAATTTTACCTGGGTTGTAAACTAAATTAAAATGCACATGTGAGAAATCTCTCTAATTGTGAAAATAACAAGCTAAGGTGCTGTAGTATTTGTACGTTTGCAAAAACTAGTTCATATTTTCGAAACATTTTCATTCTACCTTGCGAAAAATAACTTATTTAAAGAAACCTCCCATGAAATATATATATATATCTTTTTTTTAGGAAAACGATGAATTATATTGATAAATAAAAGGAATAAGTACAGAGTTAAAATAACAGTCCTACCAGCACTCTATCTATTCACAATATCAAAATGCTTAAGCTTAACAGCATCTAAAGCAGCAACATATTCCTCTTGATACCGCACAATACTTCTGACTAACTGTAATGCTGCTGTATCCTTCCCCTCCATTAAGACTTGGTTTCGGTGTTGCCACAGAGCCCGGCACAATGCGAGGAATTGATCTCCCTTCACTACATCAGGTGCTGCATAAGTAGACCAAATCCATTCCTTAAGGCCAACTGAATGTGATGATATGATTCTCCAAGGGAGGAGTGTCAACGCCCAAACCTGTCTAGCAAATGAACATTGTAACAGTAGATGCATGGTTGTTTCATTCTCCACACCACACAACACAGCCCTCTCCCGATACTCCTATCCGCCTGGCTAAGTTGGACTGCGTTGGTATGGCTTCTTGGCAAGCTCTCCATATGAACATTCGTACCTTTGGAGGAGTCCAGCTGTGCCACACTAAGTCCCATTTATCTTGTAATTAGTAAATAGCAAAACAAATAATATGTACTTATGCAAAGCCCAATCTCTCAACTGATAATAACCGTTAACGTAGCCCCAAATACGACAAGTTTGATCCATAAAAATATTCGAGAGTAATGAACAAGCCATAAATTACTCAAATCAACATTAAACAACAATATGAAAGAACCCAAAGACGCTACAAAAGAAACTTTCTGCCATCGGGCCATAATGAAAGCCGAACATCATTTTGCAAGAAAAATTGAAGCTGACCCTCTAAAACTTGGACTGTATCCAATTGACGGTCTTAGTATCTGTCTGGAATGACTTAGCAAGAAGGTCATTGGCAATAGCTGGGTTCGACCCGAATACTGCATTTGAAATCGTAATCACACCAGGATTTTGGCTGCTCAGAGCTGCAATGGCAACTGCATTTCCATGTCCAGTATTCCTTTGGAAATGGACAAGATTCACAGGGAAAACAAAGACATCTCCCTTTTGAAGTAGTTTTGTAATGAGACGGTTATCAGGGTTTGAAGTCACGAATCCTACTTCCAGGCTACCTTCAATCACTGTCAAGATTTCAGTTGCTCGAGGGTGCGTGTGGGGAGGGTTAACTCCCCACGGAGCAAAGTCTATACGTGCCATGGAAATTCCTAGAGTGTTGAGCCCTGGAATTTGGACCACATTTACTGGAGTCACCTTTGATCCCACCGGATTCGAAGTGTTTCCAGGCATGTGAAGACCACTGAAGAAGAAATCAGTTGCTTGTGCCATCTTGGCACCCTTGCATGCGAAGCCATTCACAAGAACTAGACCATGCAGAAAAAGGAAAAAAAAGGTTAAAACTAAATAAGTAATTGAATGTAGCCAAGTAATAAAATGATTAAACGCCAAATTAATATATATGGAACTTATAGAGCTAGTAATAATGGCTAGTTATATTCGTACGAGGGCCTTTGAGATCAGCAACACAGAGATCTTGAAGTGGGCTGTGGTCAGATGCCAAAGCAACTAAACAAGTTGCAATAAGGAATCCAAGCACAAGAAAAGGGGAGGCCATTTGTTTTCTTTCTAAAGATAATTATATTGAAGCTAGCTAGAGACGGTTCTGAATAACCTATTGTTATGTATGCTTCATTTCCTGAGTTGCATGGACAGAGGGTTTTATAGAATTGGAATACGAGAAATTAGTGGCAGTCGTTGCTGAGTAAATGCCGTCCTAGCTCCCTATGAATATTAATGCATTGTTTATGATGTAGATCGCATTGACGGGGTCAAGAAATTAAAATTAAATACCATGCACAGCCCCATGTATCCTGTTGAACTGATCATTGTCTGTTTGCTGCCAGATTATAGTATCTTTGACAGAACTTCTCGTTTATCCAGATACATATGACAGGCTAATGTTTTTTAAAGTTTGGCAGCCTGTTCAAGAATTGTGAAAATATAATTGTTTTCAAACCCAACTAAAAACTAGTTCTACATGTGGTAAAACTTTCATTTTTTCAACTTTGTGCTAGTCAAATGAATAACTTCTTGGGATGAATTAACATAAGAACTCTGTTCTTTAATCACTCTGAATTAATTAATTATATATATATATCGTGGATGAACCTTTGATCAACCATTCAGCCGCATTCACCATAACTTGTTTTGGGGTTAACTTGATCCTAATCCATCTCCATTCTTGTAATGCACTGGCCTCCAAATAAATACTTTCAAGCCGACCCTTTAATTTTTCAATTATAGATTTGGTATTAGTTCTCATTGAATGGATACGATGATTTGTCCTACCCAGCTAATTTATCTCCAATTTCTTCGATGAGCAAACAAATTAGTTGATTTATCTAATTAATATATGGAAGGCCGTCGTCTTTACCTTTTCCACACGATTATTGTTTATCTAATTTTGTAATGGGCAGACGGCAAAAGTACTCAGCAGGCTTCTCATCACATTCAAACCTGGCTAGTTCCCGTTCTGTATAAATCCAGCTTTCCGGTGGGAATATTTCCCACCTCGATCACAAAGTACTTGAGCTCTCTAGTAATTTCATTTTTAGCCACTACAAAACGAAACAAGGAGGAGACCCCCATGGCATCCCATTTACTTTTCTTGGTCCTGATTTCAATTTGTTCAATTGCTTTAGCATCTGACCCAAGTCCTCTTCAAGATTTCTGTGTTGCTGATCCCAATGGCCCTGGTATGATTATGGCGACAATGATTTTTTCATTCCTTGAAGTTAATGATGAAAAAGTTTTAGGATGTGAATATCTAACACCTATCATGTATGATAAGATCCTTAATTATCCATCTAATCTGTCTGACCTAATCTTTCAGTGCAAGTTAATGGCTTTGCATGCAAGGATCCCAAGCTCGCACAAGCAACTGATTTCTTCTTCAGCGGCCTTCACTTGCCGGGTAACACCTCAAATCCCGTCGGATCCAAAGTGACTCCAGTTAATGTGGCCCAAATTCCAGGGCTCAACACTCTAGGGATTTCCATGGCACGTATAGACTTTGCTCCGTGGGGAGTTAACCCTCCCCACACGCACCCTCGAGCAACTGAAATCTTGACAGTGGTTGAAGGTAGCCTGGAAGTAGGATTCGTGACTTCAAACCCTGACAACCGTCTCATTACAAAACTACTTCAAAAGGGAGATGTCTTTGTTTTCCCTGTGAATCTTGTCCATTTCCAAAGGAATGCTGGATATGGAAATGCAGTTGCCATTGCAGCTCTAAGCAGCCAAAACCCTGGTGTGATTACTATTTCAAATGCAGTTTTCGGGTCGAACCCAGCCATTGCCAATGACCTTCTTGCTAAGTCATTCCAGACAGATACTAAGACCATTGATTGGATACAGTCCAAGTTTTAGACGGCCAGCCTCATCATTAAACTTCTCGTGCAACGGAATTTATGATCATAGGAATTAGCACTTGTAATTTTTTTCCACTGGCTGTTTGTTTATTTGAATTCTTTGCAATTATACTGTTATTTCTGTTTTTCAATCCGGAATGAATATTGGTGATGTATTTTTTCCCCATGCTTTGACTGATTTTCAAAAATTAATTGTTCAATTAGGTAACCTTGTAATCATGTCCCCTAGTGTGTTATTGCGTGTGTTTATGGCTCCTCGTCATACATTTTTAAAACTCAATTATATTAATTCCAAAACAACCCAACCAATCTATCTCATATTTTGATTTCTGATAAAAACAAATTTACAATGTCAATATCATCATAATTATTCTGAAAGATTACAAATTTATTTAATAATTAAAATTTATGGCCACAAGAATAAATTAGAGATTACAAAATTTGTAATAAGACTTAAAAAGACTGTACATAATATGAATATAGTACAATTTCCTTTAAAAATGCACTAACTAGTGATGAACTAAAGGATGAGATGGACCGGAATGAATTTCAGTCTTATCGCATAGATAGGATTTTCTTACTGCAATTCATGTTACATTATTCATTCCATTTTCTATATACAGACAATATGTATAAATATTTTTTAATAAAAGTGAAAATATAAAGTTATATGATACATATATAAAATGAAATAGAATACAGAACCAAAATTTCCATAAAGAATCCAATTTGCTTTATCATCCTACATTAGTAATGTGGTGATGCAATTGTTTAATGCAACTTTGCTTCGCTGGAAACTGGAGAAAGGGCGACGGAGTAAGAGGTGGGCGGCGGAAGACACCAAAACAGGACTCTGTCCACTGCTTCACCAGCCTTTCACCACGTGTATATTAACACTGTAATCTCCAGCGGACAGTGAACTGTAATACATAATGGTATTCTCCGAGCGCATTCGAATCACATTACAATTCTAAGTCGTAGACATGGAGGGTTCCAACTTTGTGACGGTTAAGGTATGCTTTTTTAAGTCATTATATTCTTTTACTTCATTTTCTTAACTGCACTTCCTGTTTTCATGGTTTCCCATTCTCGTGTCGTTCGTTGTAAACAAGAATCAGGAAACCATGTTATGTTTTCTTGTAATAGATTGGCTAGTACGAATGGTTCCGGAAAAAAAGTCTTTATTTGGGCAAATCATTTGAAGGAAAGACGATCATACCAAGGGAAATCCTATGTTTCCCAACTCTTATAACTTCTTGCCTTCTTTATAGTGTTTTAGTTAAATAAGAAATTGTATATGAGAAGACAAGCGATTATCAGATGCCAGAATGCTTCTACCATTCTAGCCAGAGAGAGCAAAGGACTTCACTTCGTGTCTGCTTTTGCACATGTTCATCACCTTTGATCACATGTGCCTTTTGTGCTACTCGTAATTATAATTAATGTTCCGTTTTTCCTTCCCCAGTTTTTTATCATTTAAAATCACATTCCTTACCAGTAAGGGCGGTATTCCACTTGCAGAGGGGAAGGTCAATTTCAAACAGTGACACAGAAATCATCAAAATAAAGGTATGTTTCTCATTTGATTAGATACAAGCAAGTATTAGTTCCAATGTTGATATTGAGGTCCAGTTTTCTTGTTTACGCGTTTTCTTTTAGTTTTACTGCTAAATGTTAAAACATGTCGTCAGATGTCTACTATGCTTTTTGCTGTTTCCAGCCTAACCATGGTGCTCTCCTCCTGCAGAGAAGCGAAACTCCAGATGATGTTCTGTCGGCCCTCCTGAAGGTCAGTGATTTTTCACATATAACTGCATACGCGACATGTGAATTGTTAGAATGTCGATCTCTCTGATTTTCATTGAGGGTCTGAATCTTTTGCACTTACAGAACGTCTAAAGCTAACTCTATCTGTCCAGTTCCTTTCAGGAAGGAGGAGTCAGCAAAAATAACGATGACACAAAAGAGGATGACCTACAGAAAGGAGAAGGGTCAGGGACAAACGAGGATGATGTACATAAAGGGAAAGGTCATGAGCACGCTAGAGATGAAGATGGAAGGAGAACAGAGCATGGTAAGACAAAGCAACTCAGGCGGCATGTCTCTCATGGTTATCATTTAGTTGAAGGAAAAATGAAACATGGAATGGAAGATTATTTAGTTGCTAAAAGAAAGGAAATGGATGGTCATGAGCTGGGGCTCTATGCAATTTTTGATGGACATTCTGGCCGCAAGGTTGCTGAATACCTGCAAGACCACCTCTTTGACAATATATTGAATGAGGTATCAAGAGAAGATTTGATTTTCATATCTCTGGTTCAACATTCAACAAGATTTTCAGCCAACTAATCATGTTCTATCATTTGATTCATGAACAGCTTGATTTCTGGTCAAACCCTAAATCCGCAGTAAAGAGGGCATATGAAGCTACAGACAATGAGATCCTGGAAAATGTTGTTGGTTCAAGGGGAGGTTCGACTGCGGTAACAGCAATACTAATCAATACAGAGAAGCTAGTTGTTGCTAATGTTGGGGACTCACGAGCTGTAATATGTAAGAATGGTACTGGCAAACAAATTACTGTGGACCATGACCCCTTGAAGGAACGGGAACTTGTGGAGAGTAAAGGAGGTTTTATATCAAAGAAACCTGGTATTAATTTGGACATCGGTTTCCCTCGGTTGATGCGATCTAAGTTTCATGCAATATATGGTTAATTGACTTATAGAGAAGTGATGAAATGTTATACTACGTTTCATGTGCACAGGGAATATTCCCCGAGTTGATGGCCAGCTGGCAATGACAAGGGCTTTCGGAGACGAGAGGCTGAAGGATCACATTACAGTAGAACCTGATATTGTGATCGAGAAGATAGAAGAAGATACAGAATTTATCATCTTAGCAAGTGACGGCCTGTGGAAGGTAATTAAGTGTCCATGACGATGACTGCGAGAGCAATTTACTGATTTCACTTAGAGATGTTTAGGTGCACTCAGGACTTTTACGTTTTGATCTTTATAGTGACCTGTCCTTTATTATTTCTGCAAGTCAATTTAGTAAGCGTGTGAACCAAAAATTGTTCTCTATTCTTAACGGTAGAATATGCTAGTGCTTCCAAGGGCCGTCTCTTTTCCCTTTCTGCCTTAAATAGGGAGAAGAAGATTGTCTGTGATAATGAACTTCTGCATGTTGAGGTTGTGATATTTGGAACATGACATTTGTTGTCTCTGTAGGTAATGTCAAACCAAGAAGCAGTTGACTGCATACAGGAATTGAGAGATGGTCAAGAGGCTGCAGAAGAATTGATTAAGGAGGCACTGTTAAGGGAGAGCAAAGATGACATTTCTTGTGTTGTTGTGATGTTCGACTGATGACATCAGGGGAGTTGGATGTTTCTCTCTCCCTCAGTCCTATATTGCTACAGTCAGAGTAAGTAACTTCAAATCTAGGGCGCGGTGTGATCTTAGTGAAACGAACTTCATGTGAGGACGCATCAAGTAGTAGTTTCTGTTAACGCTTTTTGAAAATCCAGCGGCAATATGTCCTTCCATTTCATTGCCTTCTACTACCCTTTGCAACTACAGCATGCACGTTGGCAGGTGTAACTTGATCATCAGTTGTTCTACACTGTGATTCGTTATGCAATATTACAGGAGCCTGGTGAAATTGGGATCCATTATCACTTCTCCAATTGCTAAGGGGGTGAAAAGAAAAAAAGATTTCCATAAAAATAAGCAACTGAGAGTCGAGAAAATTAAATCACAACAAGAGTTAGCACTCTCACCAGGCCTTTGTGCCGGCAAGCCGATAACAGTGGATTACATATACATAGCGATTAATTGAGAGGAAACCGTAAAAATTGAAAAAAGGACACTGACAAATTTAGAATGCCATCAGTCAGACTCAATTTAGGCCAGATTCCTGCCGACTAGTAGTAGAAAACATTCTTCGTCTCAACAGCATGGCTTCTGCTTCTTGTGAAAGGCATAGTGCCATCATCTTGAAAGTCACAGGGCTGCTCTTCATCGATCCTTCCAATTTTCCCCAGTGCCACACTGTAACTTCTGTCCATGACACTATGTCCATTTATTTTCCAACACCTCCCGTCCGGCCCTGTCTTATCGAACTCCGTGCTGCTCCAATTATATTTCCTGGATATTGATCGATAAAGCTCTTCAAGATTTTCGTTGTCATCCGACTTGGTTGAATTCTGTCTGCCAAAGTTCTTCGGCAGATTGGATATGTGGGTCACCGGGCACGCCACAACATTGGCACTAGCCACTTTACCATCGAAGCTGACCATGCTATCCACATACAAATCTCTGGCTCTACGCAGAAATCTTTTGGGTGCACCAATCGTGTAATGCCTCAATCTGCTCCACCTATTCTCTGTAATCTTCATTGTACCAGTCATTGACCTGTAGTCTGATTAGGCTGGCGCTTCTTCCTTCTGTTTTACTAGTTAGTTCTTCTCTTCCGTTATGTGATTTCATCGTGATGGTCATTGCAATATATAGAAAGAACTCCGCTTTGATTGTTACTGTGTTGGATTAGGAAGTCAAGTAAAATTCAAAGGGAAAAGCATGTAATGAAACCAAGAAGACTTTCTGAGGTTTGAGTCAAGAATTGGAACGACAATGCTGTAATCTTGTCTTTTGTAAATTGATGATTGTGATTCCAGATTGGGTGTTTGGATTTTGGACAAAAAACAGACCGGACGCCTGTTTTGGATATTTCGCATTTTTTATTTTGGGATTTGACATGTTCGAAATGGTCACCGTGGTCCTTGGATTCGTTGTATATGGATACTAGCTGACCCAAGGAACACTTATGACTTATTTTCCTTCTATTCTTGACCTGATGATGGGGATATCCGAGATTTTTCATTTGATTCAAGGAAAAGAAAACACAAGTAGTAACAGGACATTACTATAAAAGTTATCACTGTAGAAAAAGATTATAGCTCATGGAGTTCATATTTTAGGAAAGGGAACTAGTTGGGAGCATCAAATCCATTGATTACCTCCACTTTCAAACACTCCATCAAATAAACAAAGAAGCATGAAAGAAGGAAAACCGTTGCTTTGGCATCAGATTCAAAGTGGAATCACCACTTAATTATTACAAATTAGTGCCAAACATCATTAATTAGACGGAAGCGTCCACTTAAAGTGGATGACTATAACATAAAAACCAAGTTGGATGTCAACAAAAACTGGGTAATTTGAGGATGATGATGGGAACTCAAAATTACTTACTCTTTGTTCTTTCACTCATAGCTCTTTCAGTCTCTAGTAATGGTAATTCCACCGCAGAATCCAAGTGTGACTGCCATCACACATCAATCAACGCTGGAAATTTTCCAGGAGGTTTTATCTTTGGGGCAGCATCATCAGCTTATCAGGTGTTTGCAATAGCATAGCAGTTTAAGGCATAGATGTAACTTGAAGCTGTTAGCTATGTAACTATCTTACATACTTGATGTAAAGAGGAAGCATAGAAAAAGAAGTGTTTGTACTTTGTACGTTAAACTGTCAACTTTCTTCTTCATCTTCTCTGGCTATGTTTTTTTCCCTCATTGTGCATGTTGATGTCTTTTTCCCAGTGTGAAGGTGCATTCAATGTAAATGCCAAAGGCCAGAGCATGTGGGATAATTTCACTCACATGTATCCAGGTTTCATCAATTATTCCTGCCTGCAAGACGACATCCTGCCAGCCTAATGCCTTATACATTTGTTTTTCTAATTCTTCTTTTTCTTCTCTTGCAAATAATTTCAGACAAGATATTGGACCACAGTAACGGAGACACAGCAGTTGATTCCTATCATCGCTACAAGGTAAAATGTCTGTGTTCATTTAGTTCTTAGCTTTGAGAATTTCTGAACTTTTCTCCTGTAGGAAGATGTGAAGATTGCAAGATATTTGGGTCTTGATGCCTACAGATTTTCAATATCATGGCCTAGGATATTGCCAGGTGATGTTTGTGCTCCCACGTTCAAATGACATTGATGAGCTGTTGTACCTTTTCTTGGTTGCTTTAAAGTTTTTACTCTGTTTTGACTAAATAAATATTCTGAAGGATTCAGGTGGAACGATCAAGGAAGGTGTGAATCGAGAGGGGATTGATTATTACAATAATCTCATCAATGAACTTCTGGCTAATGGTTCGTTCGCACATCAATTAATTTCATCCTTTTCTTGTGACAAGAAATGTGGACGGAATAAGTTTTCCATCTTGTTGTAAAACCAATTATGAGTTTACGAGTTCTGAGTATTGCAGGGATAGAGCCTTTTGTGACTATTCTCCACTTCGATGTTCCACAAGCTCTGCAAGATGCATATGGTGGATTCCTAAATGCTCAAATTGTGTGAGCTTTTAATAGTAACTGACTTGTAGTTTCTATTTTGAACTCTCTGTCAGTCCATGAATTCATATTAGTTCAATTCTTGTCTAGCTACTAACATTTCACAATAATCATCAGGGATGATTTTTTGGACTTCTCAGACCTCCTGTTTCACCAATTTGGTGACCGCGTCAAGTATTGGGTCACTATAAATGAACCATGGACATTCACTGTTTATGGTTATGCATATGGTTTATTTGCACCAGGCCGTTGTTCAAACTGGCAAGGGCTCAATTGCACTGGAGGCGATTCAGCCATAGAACCATACCTTGTGGCCCACAACCAACTTCTTGCCCACTCAGCTGTTGTAAATTTGTACAGAAACAAGTATCAGGTCCCTTGGATAAGAACCTCCTTGAATTTCTTGAATCATATGTACAAGGAAGTTTTGTTACGATTTAACTTTGACAAAGGCATGCAGGCAATACAAAAGGGGAAGATTGGAATATCATTTGCTTCATATTGGTTTGAGCCACACGACGAAACAATTGAGAATAAGAAGGCAAAAGATAGAGCCCTTGATTTCATGCTAGGATGGTGAGTGGTTCTAGTCGACGGTCTTTCTAAGCACACCAAGAATTTCTTTTTCTTGAGTGCCTATTCTTAAATGTTGTCCATTTGTGCCAGTAACTACTCATACTGAATGATTCTAACTTACGCATGTTTTCAGGTTTATGGAACCATTAACACGAGGTACTTATCCAGAGAGTATGAGGGTCCGAGTAAGAGGCCGATTGCCCAAGTTTACTAGAGAGGAAATAAACATGATGGAAGGGTCCTTTGATTTCATTGGATTCAATTATTACGGTGCTATGTATGCATTTAACAAACCCAACTCGTCCAGCTTCAGCTACACCACGGATTCTGAGATTGACATCACAGGTAATTTTAGCCAATAGGATTTCTTGCATCATTTCACTCAGTTGGCGATCAACAGGATGTAAATTGTTACCTGTTTTGAGATCTTATCAATTTCATGTAGGGAGGAGAAATGGGAAGCCAATAGGTGAACAAGCAAGAAATTCAAGCCGGATCTACATATATCCACAGGGACTTCGGAAAATTCTGAGGCACATAGAAGAAAAATACAATGATCCGCTGATTTACATCACTGAGAATGGTAAACCACAAAATTGATTGACAAAATATGTTGTTTTACTTTTCTTTGAATTTTGAAAATCAGTTTTTCATACCCAGAAACTTAATCAATTTTCAGGGCTTGATGAGGCAACAAATGACACTTCAGGAATATCCTATGCAATAAAAGATGACATGAGGAAAGACTACATCCACGACCACATCTGTTGCCTGCATGAAGCAATGGAGTGAGGCCCTCTTCTTTCTAATTTTCCCCTTAAGACTGACACACGATTCTGTCTTGCAATACATAAATTATGATCGAGGTGTGTTTTGATGTGCATGGCAGGAAAGATGGAGCTAATGTTAAGGGATATTTCGTGTGGTCGTTGATGGATAATTTCGAGTGGGCTTCCGGATTTTCAGTTCGCTTTGGACTTAATTATGTGGATTTCAAAGATAAGACGTTGAGACGATACCCCAAGCAGTCTGCCCTCTGGTTCAAGAATTTCCTTCTCAAAAGAATGTTAAGTTGTGAAGATTGATTTGAAGAAGAAAAGGATAACCTGATTCAACTTAGAATTCCCAAGTTGAGTTGGAGAAGGATAACCCGATTCAAAGTTGAGTTGGAGAAGGATAACCTCATTCAACTTAGAAATCCCAAGTTGAGTTGGAAAAAGGATAAGTCATGGCTATATATACTACTCTTATTAGCATTGTTTTAATAGAGCAAAGTAGAATAGAGTAGAGAGAAAAGAAAGAGTGGAGACGAGGGTGAGTGTTGTCTTTCACGTGTGGTGAAGACTTGCATACAAGTGTGTGTGTGTTGTACTCCTCAATTTTCCTCCTCTTTGAGTATTTTCTCCTGGCTTGGTATCGCCCCCAGACGTAGGATTTATATCCAAACTGGGTTAACAAATTCGTGTGTCTTTTATCGCCTTCATATTCCACCTGTTATCCATCTTAACCCGATCCATTTCCTAACAACTGGTATCAAGAGCCTGGTTCAAGGAGTTAAGATGGAGGGAAAGTTTCCAGTCGAACGGTTCAATGGTTCCGACTTTGGGTTTTGGCGTATGCAGATGGAGGCCTACCTGTACGGGAAGGACCTGTACGAACCACTTGCAGAGAAGTCCGAGAAGACGAGTGATGAAGAATGGAAGGTGCTCGATCGAAAGGCGATGAGCGCAATAATCCTGTCGCTCTCTCGGAATGTCGCCTATCATGTGAAGGGAGCAAAGAGCACGAAGGAAGTTCTACAGACTCTTGCCGATATGTACGAGAAACCCTCAGCAATGAACAAGGTTATGCTGATGAAAAAACTATTCAGGTTGCAGATGGAGGAGAGGAAGTCGGTGGCCGATCACCTCAATGACTTCAACCAACTCACGACACAGCTGGCGTCTGTGGATATCGTGTTTGACGATGAGGTAAAAGCGTTAATTTTGCTTTCATCTTTACCTGACAGTTGGGATGTGGTTGTTACTTCAGTGAGCACTTCGTCTGGGAAGGAGAAGATGAAGTTCGACAACATCAGAGACATGATGTTGAACGAGGAAACCCGTAGAAAGCAAACGGGTGGATCATCTGGCTCTGCGCTACATACAGAGTCCAGAGGGAGACCTGACACACGGGGTAAATACCGTGGAAGGTCAAGGTCAAGGTCCAGGGGGAAGAACAAGGGCAAGAAGGAGATGGTGTGCTGGAACTGCGAGAAGCCCGGACACATGAAAAGCGAATGTCGGGCGCCAAAGAAGGAAAAGGAGGGCCGAACAGCGAATGCCGCGACGGAGGAGATCACGGATGCACTCTTGTTGAGTGTGAGCAGTTCTTCCGATGATTGGGTTGTGGATTCAGGGGCCTCATTCCACTCATGCAGCAACAAAGACATCATGGAGCCATACACCTCAGGTGATTTTGGCTTAGTTTATCTTGCAGATAACAAACCCCTCAAGATTGTAGGAAAGGGAGATGTGCGGATCAAATCAACGAATGGGTCATGCTGGACCCTACATGATGTGAGACACATACCAGGACTGAAAAGGAACTTGATCTCAGTCGGACAGCTGGATAGTGATGGATTCCACACGACGTTTGGAGACGCGAAGTGGAAGATCAGTCGGGGAGCAATGACTTTGGCTCGAGGACTAAAGTCGGGAACGCTCTACATGGCGGGAGGATCCAGTTCAAACATCCCCTTTGCAGGAACTGTATCGCAGGCTAACCTGTGGCACAATCGCTTGGGCCACATGAGCGAGAAAGGAATGAACGTGCTGAAGTCGAAAGGACGGTTGCCCGAGTTAAAATCGGTGGAGGTGGGTCATTGTGAACACTGCGTGTTCGGAAAGCAGAAGCGGGTGAGCTTCTTGACCACAGGAAGAACTCCGAGGAAAGAAAAGTTGGAGCTTGTTCACACCGATTTGTGGGGGCCAGCACCAGTGTCATCTCTTGGTGGATCAACGTACTACATGACATTCGTCGATGACTCCACTAGAAAGGTATGGGTGTATTTCTTAAAAAGAAAATCTGATGCCTTTGATACATTCAGGAGATGGAGGGCACTAGTGGAAAATGAGACAGGTCTACAAGTGAAATGTCTCAGATCGGATAACGGTGGCGAGTACAACAGTGAAGGTATCAAGAATTACTGCGCCGACCATGGAATCCGAATGCAGAAAACAATCCCGGGGACACCTCAGCAAAATGGCGTTGCTGAGAGGATGAACAGAACACTGAATGAGCGTGCGAGATGCATGCGATTGAAGAGCGGACTACCAAAGATGTTTTGGGCAGATGCAGTCAACACGGCTGCTTTCTTGATCAATCGAGGGCCTTCTGTCCCGTTGAACAACAGGATACCAGAAGAGGTATGGAGTGGTAAGAAAGTGGATCTTTCTTTCTTACGTACGTTTGGTTGTTCAGCCTATATTTTGAACGATGATCGGACTAAGCTGGATGCTAAGTCGATTAAATGTACATTCATTGGGTATGGGACTGACGAATTTGGGTATAGATTCTGGGATGATCAAAACCGGAAAATAATTCGTAGTAGGAATGTTATATTCAATGAGGATGTAATGTACAACGACAGGAAGGTAAGCCCGGACGATGACAAGAAGGAAAGGGAATTTGTTGATCTCGATATTTCAAATTCCGGGATCATGAGACCAGCAGATACGGATTCAGTGGGAGTTCAGACGGACGAAACCGAACAAACGGAGATAGAGCCAGAACCAGTATCGGAGGAACCGATTACTGAAAGCAGCACACCCTTGGCACTGGGTCGAGAACCGAGGCTGAGAAGGGCCCCAGATAGGTACTCCCCCTCTCTTTATTACTTGCTTTTGTCTGATTGTGGAGAACCCGAATGTTACGCAGAGGCAGTCAATGATGTCCACAAGAGCAAGTGGGAGCTTGCGATGAACGACGAGATGAACTCGTTGAAGAAAAACAACACATGGGAATTGTGTCAGCTCCCAAAAGGAAAGAAGGCCCTACAGAACAGATGGGTCTATCGGGTTAAGGAAGAATCAGACGGGAAGAAGCGGTACAAGGCAAGACTCGTAGTAAAGGGATTCCAACAAAGATACGGTATTGACTTTACTGATGTTTTTACACCTGTTGTCAAGTTAACTACTATTCGTCTTGTGTTGAGCATGGTAGCGGCAGAGAACTTGGAGTTACAACAGATGGATGTAAAGACAGCCTTCCTACACGGGGATCTTGAGGAGGAGATATACATGGTACAACCAGAGGGGTATAATGGAGATGATCAGCAGGTGTGTCGCCTGAAGAAAAGCCTGTATGGATTGAAACAGGCTCCGCGGCAGTGGTACAGGAAGTTTGACAACTTCATGCTAGAGATAGGTTTCTCTAGATGCAATGCTGATCATTGCTGCTACGTGAAGAGGTTCGATGAGTTTTTTATCATTCTACTCCTGTATGTTGATGACATGTTGATAGCAGGATCAAATGTCAAGGAGATCAATAGGCTCAAGGATCAGTTATCGAGGAAGTTTGACATGAAAGATCTTGGCGAAGCAAGACAGATATTGGGCATGAAAATCACAAGGGACAAAGGTATTGGTAAATTATGGTTATCTCAATCTGATTATATTGAGAAGGTATTATGCAGATTCAAGATGGAAAATGCAAAACCGGTTGGAACGCCATTGGGAAATCAGTTCAAACTATCCAACAGTGATTCGCCCCAGACTGACTCCGAACGTGCAAAGATGAGAGTCACACCGTATGCCTCAGCAATTGGGAGCCTGATGTATGCTATGATCTGTACTCGACCGGATATAGCACATGCAGTGGGAGTAGTTAGCCGTTTTATGAGCAATCCAGGAGTGATGCACTGGGAAGCTGTGAAATGGATTCTTAGGTACCTGAGGGGTACTAAGGACCGAGCATTGGTGTTTGGTAAGGGCAAGCTTACCTTGTTTGGGTTTGTTGACGCTGATTTTGCAGGGAGTGACTATGACAAAAGGAGGAGCACTACAGGGTACGTGTTCACATATGGCGGTACAGCCGTATCCTGGGTCTCAAAGTTGCAGAAGGTTGTCACACTGTCCACGACGGAAGCTGAGTACGTGGCAGTTACTGAGGCAGCTAAGGAGCTCATTTGGCTGCAACACTTGTTGGGTGAATTAGGGAAACCTCAGGCAGATGTGATTCTTCATAGCGATAGCCAGAGTGCGATCCATCTGGCAAAGAATCCCGCGTTCCATTCGCGGACAAAGCACATCGAGATCAAGTACCATTTCATCCGACAACTTCTGGAGAAGAAGGCACTGCAGCTGGAGAAGATCCAAGGAGAAAAGAATCCTGCGGACATGCTGACCAAGGCGGTTGCGATGGCGAAGTTGAAGCTGTGTACGGCTTCGACTGGCCTTGATGACTAGAGTGGACAAACCCGGCGGTACCAAGAAAGAAGTGGAGAAAAGCTAATCAATCTTCAAGTGGGAGATTGTTAAGTTGTGAAGATTGATTTGAAGAAGAAAAGGATAACCTGATTCAACTTAGAATTCCCAAGTTGAGTTGGAGAAGGATAACCCGATTCAAAGTTGAGTTGGAGAAGGATAACCTCATTCAACTTAGAAATCCCAAGTTGAGTTGGAAAAAGGATAAGTCATGGCTATATATACTACTCTTATTAGCATTGTTTAATAGAGCAGAGTAGAATAGAGTAGAGAGAAAAGAAAGAGTTGAGACGAGGGAGAGGGTTGTCTTTCACGTGTGGTGAAGACTTGCATACAAGTGTGTGTGTGTTGTACTCCTCAATTTTCCTCCTCTTTGAGTATTTTCTCCTGGCTTGATATCGCCCCCAGACGTAGGATTTATATCCAAACTGGGTTAACAAATTCGTGTGTCTTTTATCGCCTTCATATTCCACCTGTTATCCATCTTAACCCGATCCATTTCCTAACAAAGAATTGTTCAGAGTTTGAGTACTCGAGAATATGGGACCAATGAATTATAGAATTCTGGACAGCCCTTTTAAGTTCTTTTACCTATATTACCAGAGTGAATATGTCCGTAATAATTGCTCAGTGTAAGAATGGTAGTGGATATGTAATCAGATTGAAAGCTCAACAATTTTCTTTAGTTAAATTAATTACACCATATTTTCTGCATTAAATAAAACCTGAAAACAATTCTACCATTACATAATTCAAATACTAAAAACAAGCTGAAAATGAAATAAATCTCCGGGCATGAAGAAGTAGTTCGTTCTAGTCCATTCTGAACATTGTTTGTTCACCCTCTGCTTGGGAATCAATACCAAAACTGTAACAATTCTCACTCATGGCACGGTACTCATCCTGGAAACTCTCCTGATATGCTGGAACCTCTTTCTTCTTCCTCAGTTGCTCGAGTTCTGCTGCCACTTCTTTCATGCTTGGTCGTTTACGAGCATTTATTTTGAGACATCTCTTGGCGAGTTGTGCAACTGCAAGAATTTCCTCTTTCTCACCTTCATATACCACTACTTGCTCCAGAATTTCAAACAAACAATTTTCTTTAACTGCTGACCGAAAGCGAAGTGCCAGCCCCTGATCATCTTTCACGGAAGAGATAGCCTTTTGCCCTGTGAGGATTTCCGCAAGCACAACGCCAAATGCATAAACATCACTCTTGTCATTTAGTTGTCCTGATCTGAAGTATTCAGGATCCAAGTAACCAAATGTGCCTCCCACAAACGTTGTTAAGTGAGTTTTATCAATGGATACTGATCTTGAGAGCCCAAAATCAGATAATACAGCCTTGTAATTCTCATCTAACAATATGTTGCTCGACTTTATATCTCTGTGGAATATGGCTGTTGAAGCACAAGAGTGCAAATAAGCAAGCGCTCCCGCAACTTCAGCAGCAATACGTAGCCGATTCTTCCAGGAAAATGATGAGCTGTTAGGCTCATTATGAAGATGGTCTGCCAGTGTTCCATTAGACACGTATTCATATACGAGCAAAGGAACTTCTGCCTCCAAACAACAACCCAACAATTTGACAATGTGCCTATAGTTTATCTGAGACAGAATTAGAACTTCATTTATGAATTGGCCAACTTGATCGCCGTTGTCAATTATGTTTGCTTTCTTTACTGCAATTATTCTTCCATCTGATAACATTCCCTTGTAGACGGTGCCGAGCCCTCCTTTGCCAAGAATACGACTTTGGCTAAATTTATCTGTGGCCTTCTCCAGTTCCTCGATCCTGAAAAGTGTCAATTCAAGTAATACACTTCCCCCAGCTGGGGATCTCTGCTGTTGCAGTCGCAAACCTCCATTTCTCTTGAAATATTTATTCTTCATTTTCTTTTTTTTAATTTTTTTAAGCTTTCGCCAAGTCCAGATGCCAATGGAGACTAAAATTACTAGACCAACAGCTAGGCCAGTGCCTGTTTTTGCAATTAGCTAGTTTTATTAAGTAGCTTAATCCCACAAATATTATTTATGAGCAAAGGAGGACTTAATTACCTATGGGAAAGAGCTCTGCAAACATATGTCGACGACTAGGCAAGCAGAAGAAGCCGCCTTCTACGTTAAAGCAACGATGTTTTGTTGGGCATTCGTTGTCTTTCTGGTTTGCACACTCATCAATGTCTGCAAGTAGAATTTAACTTAGCAACATGTAGATAATTATGGTTGTTTGAATTAACTTTCTTGACGTTCACAACCTGTGAGAAATAAATGAAATTGCAATTACCTTGGCATCCATGGGGGTGATAAGGGTTACCTCTGTAGCCACTGCTGCATTTGCATCTGTATCCCTTGACTGGACTATAGTCAATGCATTCAGTGTTCTTGCCACACACATAGTCTGTTGCTTTATGGCAACTGGTATTCCCAACTGCCCATTCATATATTACCGGGACAACATAACTTTGATTACATGCAGAGAATTTGATGTTACTGAGGCGAAGGAAATCCTTTTCAATAAAAGTGAAAAAACGACAAGGGTCTTTTGTGAGGGTATTCATTGTTTCAATCCACAAAGTGAGAGCCGTTAGATCTTTTGGTAAATTTATTTGGCAGCAATTCAGACCCGAACAAGACCAGCTGGGGACTAGAGGCGACCGGCAGAGAGACGCACACCCTCCCTGGAACTCTCTGGTTTCGTTGTCAACAATATAAACATAAATATCACATCCCAATGCAACAAAGGTATTTCTAGTGTGGGATATGCTGTAATGATTGTTCAAAGGAAATATGGGGAGAGAGGTTTTCCAAGTTTCTCCTGGTTTAGCAATTTGTGGCAAAGCGCTAACAACAAAATCTTTACGTCTGAGGGTGTGGGTTGAGATAGAGATGGAGTCAACTTGCCAATCTAACCAAGCTAGGGAGGCGGAACCAGTTGAGTGGTTGCATCTGACTTCAAATGTTTGGTCAAGGTAACATCCCTTGCTCATCCCAAAAGGATACGGAATTTTGGAGCTGCCACATTTCCTTTGGCAATGATCAACTGCAGCAGACTGCATTCCTTTGGGTACTGCTGCTTCTGTGATGTGGGATTGGAGGAATATAGAGAGGGTGCAGATGATTATGAGAAAGAAAGCATTCAGAAAATGATGATAACCAGCTTCCATTTGTCTTACTTAATTATAATATATACCTAGCTAGCAAGGTTCATTTAATCCATCTTTAAATGTGTGTGTGTGTGTCAAATATCATGAGAAGCCCTGTTGCATGCAATTATTGCATGAATGATTGAATGAATGAATCACTAGCCTGTTGCTGCTCAGTCTTGTTCGTCTAAAAGCAGGAGGTGGGTGTGGGTCTGAGAAAAAGATGTGGTTCAAAGTGTGAGTCTGAGATGGTTGCAATCCAGTAACATACTTCTTTTCTTATCAATGCAAAAGCACGTTTGCTTGTTTGTGTTTGTTGACTCTTTTTTTTCTTTTTCTTGTCTCTTTGATTTAAGTTTCTTAAGCATGGTTGCAGGGGTACTGAAGTCTCCTGGTGAATGGGCTTTGATAGGATGATGATGATTTGAAACAGAGAATTCTTGCTATACTTGAAAAAATGTAATTCCGATCCATCAAAACCAATATTCCATCCATGATTCAATATCTTTATGTTGTTTGGATATTTTCTAGTCAGTTCTCATGAATTTCTTATTACTACTTCTGGATGTCGATTAGACGGCTTATCTTTTAAAGATTTTATAGCTTTAATATCAAATTTGAAGATAAGTGGTGAATGCTATCATTGTACAAATTATGAAGTGGATATTGGGTTTGATTGATGAGGTTTAGAAGGGCCCGGGAAAGGTAGCTATGGTTGATAGACTGCTCATGCACATAAAGATAACCCCCCTTTCACTACAATTATTTTTACCACTTTAGGTTTCTTTTGTGATGGAATAACAAAGCAAAAGCACTTGTTGACATTATGCGGTACAGTTCAATTTGGTTAATTAGGCCAAAAAAAGCAAATGGTGGGAAGCAAAGAAAGAGACTGCACATTAAATAAAGTTGTGCGTGTATAATAATAATACCAATAATATAATGAACTATTTATTTCTACGGTGTAACCACAGAACTGACTCATTAATTATACACAAAAATCAATTATATTATTATATATTGCTTTATGGGCCCATTCCATTTACAAAGTTGAGTCCACAAGCCACTATTCCTCCTTTTGCACTCACCTAAAATAACTCCCAAGAACGGATGGCGCTACAGTTGACCACTCTCTGATGGGATGGCTTTAGGCCCCTTAGCTACATGGAAACGGAAAGAAGTTGATCACTATCTGCTTCGGAAGCAATGCCAGAACTGTTGTAGCAATCCTGACTCGTGGAGCCGTACTTATCCCATAAATTCTCTTCATGTCCTGAACCCTCTTTTGTCTCTTCATGTCCTGGTGCCTTTTTTGTCTTTCTCACTTGGTCCAGTTCTGCCGCCACTTCTTTCATACCTGGTCTTTTCTGGGCGTTTATTTTCAGACACCTCTTGGCGAGCTTGGCAATTGCATGAATTTCCTCCTTCCCACCTTCATATACCACTACTTCATCCAATATCTCAAACCAACAATCGTCCTTAACTGCTGACCGAAAGCGAAGTGCCAGCCCTTGATCATCTTCAGAAGACACAGCCCTTTGACCTGTGAGGATTTCTGCAAGAACAACCCCAAATGCATAAACATCGCTCTTGTCGTTAAGTTTTCCCGACCTGAAGTACCCAGGATCCAGATACCCAAATGTGCCTCCAACCAATGTTGTTAAGTGAGTTTTATCAATGGATACTGATCTCGAGATTCCAAAGTCTGATATTACAGCCTTATACTTCTCATCTAACAATATGTTGCTCGACTTTATATCTCTGTGAAATATGGCTGTTGAAGCGTATGAGTGCATGTAAGCCAGCGCCCCTGCAACTTCAGCAGCAATACGTAGCCGATTCTCCCAAGAAAATGTAGAGTTACTACGCTTATCATGAAGATGTTGCGAGAGGGTGCCGTTGGATATATATTCATATACCAGCAATGGCGCTTCAGACTCTAAACAACAACCAAACAATTTGACTATGTGCCTGTGATTTATCTGGGACAGGATACAAACCTCATTTATGAATTGCCCAACTTGAGCACCATTATCAATTATGTTTGCCTTCTTTACAGCGACTATTCTTCCATCAGATAACATTCCCTTGTACACAGTGCCATGCCCTCCTTTGCCAAGTATACGACTTTCGCTGAATTTGTCTGTGGCCTTCTCCAACTCCTCAATCTTGAAAAGTGTCAACTCAAGTAATACACTTCCCCTAGTTGAGGATATCTGCTGTTGTAGTAGTAGACCCCCGTTTCTCTTGAAATATTTCTCCTTAGTTTTCTTCTCTTTAATTTTTTGAAGCTTTCGCCAAGTCCAGATGCCAATTGCAACTAAAATTAGAAGACAGACAGCAAAGCCAGTACCTGTTCGTGCAACTAGCTAGTGTTATAATTTAGCTCTGTTCTGGGAAAGACTGTTTCGTAAGACCATAAATATTTTGAGCAGAAGAGAACGACTTAATTACCTAATGGAATTAGCAGTGCAAATATACGTCTACGATTAGGCAAACAGAAGTAACTTCCTTCTGTGTTAACGCAATGGGCTTTCTCCGGGCAATTGTTATCTTTGGCGTTGGCACACTCATTGATATCTGGACATAGAATTAAATTAGCAGCATGTGGATAATGACACTTTTTAATTTTTTTCTGTGGAGAAACAAAGGAAATTAATATTATTACCTTGGCATCCTTGGGGATCATAAGGGTTACCTCGGTAGCCTTTGATGCAATGGCATCTGTATCCCTTAAGTTGAACATAGTCGATGCATTCTGTATTCCGGCCGCATACATATTCGTCTA
>NC_026152.1:222946-291887 GCF_000512975.1 Sesamum indicum
GCAGCTTGTATTACCAACCGCCCATTCATGTATCATTGGGACAAGATAAATTTCGTTACATGTAGAGAAATTCATCTTATTGACACCAAGGAAATCCTTCTCCACAAAAGTGAAGACTCCACATTGATTTTCCCTATATTCCGTCCTGTAACCAATTCGCCGAACCCATACAGTATAATTGCTTAGATTTTCCGGGAAACTTATTTCGCAGCAACCCAGACCCGAACAAGATGGAAGCTGCAGAGGGACTTCATCATTGGGATTGCAGAGAGACGAACACGACCCCTGGACCTTGCTCGTTTCTGCATCCAAAAGGTAGGTAAAAAAATCACATCCCATTGCAACAAACTTATTATTGGCCGGGGATATGCTGTAATGCTGGCCTACGATCGGTGTGAAGGAAGAAACATAGGGCCCCTCTGATCTATTAAACGGAACCGTTATACCGCGAAAATCCTTATGGCGCAGTGTGTGATTTGAGTTATTGATGTTGTCTACCTCCCAGCCTAACAAAGCTAGCGAAGCTGAACCAGTTGCCTCATTGCATATGACTCTGAATCCTTCGTCGAGGTAGCAACCCCTGGTCGTGCCAAATGGATAAGGAATTTCCATGTCACCACATTTCCTCTGGCAGTCACCCGATGCCGTTGCCACGGTTGCTTCTGCTTTAATTTCTGCCGCTTGGCAGAGTATTATGTCGGTGCAGATGATCAGAAAAGCAAGCAAGAAATGAAAATCAGGTGCCATTTTCGTCCGTTGGTTCTTAATCCAGCTAACAATTGTTTCAGACATCTCTCCATGAAGAGCAGAATAGGGACTTGGATATCATGCTACAGGAGTCGCATCCGAAAGCAAAACCTTCTTCTTGTCAGTTAACCAACGTGGAATATCCGGGTCAGAGAGGGACAGCTCCGAGGTTATTGATTGAGATTCCTTGCAATTGCCTTTTCCATTCTCCTCCGTGACTTTTGTCTACTGCTGAGGACGAAAGGGCAGCAGATGAAGTGCATGCAATCAACTCCAAATTGCAAAATAATATCTGAAATGTGTGGGAATTGTGCTTAGACAACTGACAACTCAACCAAGTAAAATACACGGTTACATTACATAAGGTTATTGGAAAGAGCAACTCTGAATATTGTTCAATTGAGTCAGGGTATTACATAGGGGGGGCTCAAACACAAAAGTAAGCTCTTCCAAGAAATTTACAGTGATTGAACAGTTCCCGGTCCATTCAGGCTTGTAGTTGTAATTGGATACACATAAATCATAGCAGATAGCACTCCCCGCAGGCCCAGGATATTTTTCTTGCCTAGTGAAAAATCTGAGTGATGTGAATTGCCATACAAAATTTTACAATTATACTTCCTAATGCACTTTGGAGAAAAAGTACGACCTTGATCTTACTTATATAAGCAAAAACATATGGAAAACCCTCCATCTTCCTTGAGTTATAAAATTTGGTCATCATACAACCACCATAGTTCAATTGTATACTATATGTATCATTGGTAGAAGTCAAAGAAAAAAAAGAATATAAGAAGCTATATCGACTTAATTCTTTTTTTTCTTCTTTTTGTAATAGAATATATGGATTTCAGCAAGAAATCTATGGTTCCTGGTGGGTAACATCTTGCCTACTCCACTCCCAGATTGGCACATAGTTTTTAGCTAACTCCATATCCTTCAGATTGTCTTCAGGCCTTCTAAAAATTGCAATTTGGGATGCAAACCCAGGTTCAACATCAGCAGCACCACCAACGCCACTGAATTCAACACTATAGTTATGCCTTGCTGCCAGGCCAGATGCCCATTCATTGAACTGAGACCTGGTCCATTCGAATTTGTGATCATGGTTTCGGAATTTACAACTTTGTGCCTGATTCCTTTCGTCTAGATCCTCTTCTTGGCCGTGAGGAGCAGATCCCTGGAGAATCACATTGTACTCATAATTTGGGGTGGAGACGATAAGGATCCTGGGACTGAAAGAGCTGAGCACTACATCTCCAAATAAGCATGCATCTTGTTCCTCCATATGCTCAATCACCTATAAAGTGCACATTTTCCATGTCACCAGTCAGTTAAAACCGCGGGGGGAGGGGAGGCGCAAAGTTCATGAAAAATATATCCGACAAGTATGTGAGCCTCATACCTCCAAGCAAGTCCCAATGTCAAATCCATGCAGTCGAGAATCATATTTCATGATGGAACCATCATATAACACAGCAGATTTGATTTTGCTACTTGACTCCTTAGAATCCAGTAATCTGTTTAGCTTTGAGTGGAGTGACTGCATTTGTAGAGAGATTATTCCAACTAGGAAAGTTATTCCTTGCCAATGTACATATGTGCCTGTGTGTATGCTGGGGGTCAGGGGAATGCAAGGGCTAGTAACCATTTGATGGGGAAGGGCCATGTGGGGTCCAGATGCAGGTGAGGGGACAAGGAGGAATGGGTGCAAGTGCAGTTGGCGGTGGGATGGAGGAGAGAGGAGGACTTTGTGTAGGTATTTATCATCCACAAATCCTCTTGCACCAAGTCCTCAAAGTAAAAGTAGCAGTATGGATGGACAACCATGATTATCTGAAATTTATTAATCCTCCCTCCTCCAATCCTCATCCCTAACATCTCCAAAGATATTCAATAAGTTACAGAGGGGAAGAAAACCCAAAAAGGAAAAAATAAAAAAAGAAGGAACATGTTTATTGAGTAGATGTGATCACAGTCTAACAGCAAACAGCTGTAATGCTGCTAACCTTAGCTGCTCTTGCAAGAGCTCTCTGTGAAATATCAACTCCAACAATCTTCTCCAGGGAAGTTGGATATGACAGCAAGGAATCCAATAAACTTCCAGAACCACAACCAAAATCAACCTGAATTAAAAGTGAATATCAATACTCATACGCCCAACTATTAGCTTCAAGAATTATTTCGAAGAATATCAGGTTATACCAAAGAGGCCGCAGAAGATTCTTTAATATGCTCCAATGCAAATTCCACACGCTGCTTTGAAAGAGGGGGGCTAAACAGAGCTTGCTCCATTCGCTCTTCCAATGGTTCTGTCACCTGCAACAGAGTTACATTGTACTCCAATTTGCAGCTTCCTGACACAAGGAAACAAAAGAGAAGGAAAGAAAAATAAAAACTACACTAACAAGAGGAGAAAGGAGTTTATCTGTTCAAGACATGCTTATTGGTCTAAGGCCACAGAGCATGCGACAGATCCTTTAAGGGATAGACATCAAATAAGTGTCTTAAAATCAAGTTTTAAACTGATAACTTACTTGATGATAATAATGATAGAGTTTCTGCAGAATTGGCAGCCACTGCCAAAATGAACTCACTCGGAGGCAACTTCACTCGAAAATTTGCAGATTGACCAACAGTCATCTGCGCCACAGCTGCTTCAACATGAGGCAAAACGGCTTCATTGCCAATCTCAAAGTCAAACTCTTCAGAGCTTTCGAGATGTTCTTTCATGCAGTCTCCTTCTCTAAACAATGAAATGCTGTAGCTTATGCATGCTAAAGAACCATTAGATGGAGTGACTCCTGAGTTTTGACCCCCAATATCAATAAGAAATGGTTCATTTTCATTCGCATTATCACTGTAAGCTAGAGTCCTGTTGCTCCCAAAGTCATGCATCAAATGACATAAGGCAAATTCCTTAAAGAAGTAACGAGGGGTAAAGTGAATGTCAAGCTTTTCTGCCAATAAGTTCATCTTCTCTAAGGACATATCTGGGTTTTCGAAAAATATGTTCAGCCATGACAGAACTTTCAAAGAAGCACTTTGCATGGCATCCGTCTGCTTTCTATGAGATTCTTGAGGCGAGCACTGTAAGATTAACTCCTGACTTTTGGAATGTATCTTTACTTCACAAGTAAAAACTTCGATAGATCCCACTGGATCCCCAGTAGTAGCAGCCAGACCTGATCCACTTTTTTCTTCCTTACTCGACTGCATAGCTTTCAACTTTTTACGGGATCCTGGTAAATCTAGTGAGGGATCCAATAGATTGCTTTGAATAGAGAAGACAGGTTCAGACAAATGGTGAAAACGGCAGAATGTAGAAAGTGTGTCTCTCGGAAAGGAACCTCTCCAATTGCTTTTTGTTGTAAAAGCTAAAGGCAAATTAGCAGTAAGTATTGCCTCTCTAGATATCTTGTATGCTCCACTAGGTATCTTGTTGACAAGCATCCTTCACAAAGAGGTAAAGAAAAAAAAAGGAGCAATTAAATTAGGATAGAATTCCCAAGGTTTTGAAAAGCCCCAACAAAGAAATTTTGCAGATTTAGACCACATATTTCCCAGATCTGAAGGAGGACAAATATCAGCAATTAATAGAACCCAAAGATCTTACCTATAATACGAGCGCAGGGAAACAGCTTCATGGAAAAGATCTGTAGACTTCCATGTATACCCTACAGAAGCTAAAATGGCATCACCATATACTTCCTGACCAGTAAAGTAACTTGCCCGGGCATTTAAAGATCCTTCAAAGTGGCTTGCTTCTTTCACTTGAGGCTCTGAAATGTGGTCTAACATATTTCTCTTGGGAGCAGAGGAATATATTCTCATTTCAGAGGTAGCCTTGCCAATCGTTCTACATAATAACCAGTAGGTTAAGTAAATAAAAAAGCTAGTAGGACGATCAAATTTGCTACAACTGAGCAAGCCATCTCCATTTTATAAAACATAAATAAAACATCTCAATTTACGGGCATATTTCATATTAGAGTACAAACCCTCCTGCCAGACCCAGTTCCTTAAGGTAAAAAAGCCAACAGCATTGCTAAGGTACCTGTGTTTTTTTCCAAATTAAGAATAGCTTGGTTCAGTTGCAGCTGTGGCATATAGCAGCAGTAAGAAACTATATAAAGCATATCCAATGAAAGTGTCCATGTCAAACTTCCCTAACTATGTGTTTTTAGAAGCTGCAAATTAACCTCAACCACTTGTCGATCATCTTTATTAATAACCGGATACTTGAGGCAACAGAATAGTCTGAGAGAATAAATTCTAACAGTAGTACCATAAAAAGAATGGAACTGTTACAACTGACAGACGTTGACTCTGACTCATATTCCCTTCTATCCTGATTGGAGCATCTTGCTCTGTCATCTACTTTAGAGGTACATTAAATTTCATTCTGGAAAACTTGTATTAACAAAAGTTACAAATAACTTGGTTAGTATGCAAACGATGTCAGTTCACTTATATATGATGACATGAACAAAAGTACCACAACAATTTGAGGATAGAACATAAACAAGCATGAACTACTTAGCATTAGCTGTAATGTGGCTTATGAAAGTAGATTCATGCTGCCCATAATATCAAGTTATCAAGCACGAGAAACAAAAGGCCACAGAAGAATCTGTTCAATATTCTTTCCTAGAATGCTGAAAAACTAAACTAACCGCACACAAACCTCTTTCACAGAAAATAAAGCAAGATATGAAGTCCAAATAACACATCTTGTTCCTCGCTTTTCACTATAAAACCCTGATATGTGCTAATATTTGTTACTTTCGAGAAATATGGATAACAGACCACCTGGAAATTAAGTTATGAAATCGTGTACCATATGCATCCTTACTTTACCTGGAAATCAGAACATCTGAAGCCTCCGACATACCTAGCTGACGAGCAATAGTATCTAGGTAATAACCAGTTGCATTAACGTGAAGCGTCAAAGGTTCAACGGTCTTGTCCAGTGGAGCTGGAATATGTATTACTTCAATTGGAACGCTTGCGAAGTTTGGTTCTTGCATTACAGAAGATACAACCTCTGGAGGATATGGATTTCTCCTCCATAGTGAAAATTGCTTATCAGATATCAATGCCAAATCAGTCAGTTTAGCTGCTGCCCTCATAACTAGTAACATCACTAGCAGTGAATTTGCCTCAGCCGCAGGATTTATGTATTTGCATATATTACCAATCTTTGCATCATAAACTGCAATTACCGAAACTGGAATATGACCATTGAAATCGCCATCTCTTCTCAATGCTGCTCTGAAGTGACCACTGAGTGGATGGGGAGATGAAAGGAACTTCGTTGTCGCCAAAGAAAACACAAAATGGAGTGTCAAAAAAGAACGAAGAGAATTTCAGTTGCAAATAAAACTTGATGAAGATAAAATGCATGGCTCTAAAACACAAACCTCATTTGCAAATAGAAAAGCAACACGACCTGCCAAATCATCCCAAGCTTCCTGTATGGTGGGATTATATTCCTTCTGACAGATGCCCAGCTGCAGCAAAAAATTGGAAACGTTACAAGTAATGGAAAGCTCCTTTATTGGGTAGTAACAGAAAGAATCTTAGAATAACATTTAAAAAGAAAAAAGAAACAAAAAGCATGAAGAAAAGACATTAGAAATAAGTCATAGTTAAGAACTTGGAATCCAAGACGAGATGATTTGAGAATCAAGAAAAAGAAAGTGGATAATCAACTCGTGTTTACCAATCTAGAAGACACTCAAGGAGATTATTTGTGCAAGTATAAAGAGAGAGGATAAGGATGTTTTCTTTCTTTTCTCTTTTTTCCCCCTTTCCATTAGGGTTGCAAATTAGTTCGATCTCATACCAGCAAACTAGCAATTACATTGACATACGCTTGCACACAATAGCAAGCATCATCAAAAGACAAAATAGAGAATCCAAGGTTCCAAATATGATATCAAAACTCTGGTACTCCCTACTTTATATGAAGAACCAACTCCAAATTCACAAAATAAATCAAGGCATGAAGTATATAGGTTCTCAAAGTTTTTCCCAAATTGATTTTTGAGAAACCAGGTGAGGAGCACACAATTTGGCATAACTAAGACATGATACTATAAATTTCTTCAACAAATAGTAAGAGGAAGAAACAATGGAGAAGTTTGTTATTAGGGAAAACAACATATTGAGAAACCTTTTCTATGGCTTTCTCAGCAGCCGATTGCTCAGCATCCTTTTTCCTTCTAAAGGTGCCCGAGACAATAGTAGCCTCAGGAAGATGCAGAGTGCACCGATAAAGACACGGCCCCTTTTGTGGAATAGCTAAACCTGGACAAACATCTTGAGTTGAATCTTGTACTTCCTCAACCTTATAACAGGCCTTATCACCAAATCGTTGGTGTATAATTGCCTTAGGTGTCAATGATGACTTCTTTGAAGGGTTAGCTGCAGATCTTCCTATCTCAGTCATTTTCACAGCAGCAGTACAATGATGCATACACCCTATAAGCACAGGTGAACCTTATTTTCGACTCGTTACAATTATGAAGAATTGTAACCCAGTTCTGTACCTCCTGCATCAAATAAAATCCCATGTATAATCACTCCCTCTGAATAGTATAAAACCAAATAATAACTCAGAAAAAGAATGAAGCTCTGTCTGTGCAGTCAGGGACAGATGCCTTAGAGAGAATTCAAAGAGATAATGTTCCATCTTTAGATATAGTGATATATGTAAAATGCAGGAGCAGGATTCTCTAAAAATCCAATCTCTTGGGTGGTGAAGAGATGATCAAGAGCCATGGTTAGCAGCAGCTTAAACACAAATTGTTGTTCATTGTGCAGCCACCAGCAAAAGCACCTAGTATTTTCAAAAGGCTTAGAGAATGCCAGTCCACTTTAATTTTTGGAAGCTATTTATTTTATTGTCCTTAACTCTTCATTTCCTCATGTAGGTTCGGTTCCCACAAACAGCAGGTGAACCGTTGCTTTAAGATCTAACATACAATTCAACAGGACCTAAAACATAATACAAGAGAAATAGAAAAAAGATCCACCATGTGATCGTGATTGAAAACCAGCAGTGTTCTATACATTTCACAGATACTTATGAGCCATCATACCAGCAAAACCTTTCCAACCAAAACAAAGCAAAATGAGCTCATTCAACAAGTGACATCTAACTTCTATATGATGAAGAAGCAATGCAGAGAATACCACCATATAACCCGTATAGTTTGACATGTGATCAGGAATAAAGGTAATAAAAGAAAAGAGAATCTTAGATTATCTTGCCTATAGCTTTAGACAAGTACACACCATGAAGGAGGCTTGGTTAGAACATCTAACATAATCTTTTACAAGAAAAAAGAAAGATTAATAGCATATGACTGATAAAGGTTTAATAATGAATGTCTTACTCGATGAAGAGGATTTACGCGCAACTCACAAACACCGAAGAGGGGAGAATAAACCTGCTGCAAGTAGCGTTGAGATTTTACACATGATTTTAAAACTTAAAAGAATGGCGGAGAACACCAGAAAGATTTTGACCAGTCACCGAAGAGAAATTTTTCACGAAAAATTATGTACCCCAAGTATCAAGAGAAAAAAAAGAATGGCGTACGATCAATCCATCTCACGGAACCTTAACATTGAAAAAGACTAGCGCATTCACGCTCGCGTACACCCCTCTGTCCGCCTGCTTGCCGTATGCATGTATGTGAAAGAGTTCCTGCGTGTTTGTGCGAGCGTGAGTGTGTGTGTCGCGGTGAGAGAAACAGAGAGGAGGAGAGAGATTAGAGAGTAGAAAAAGGGAAAGTGAGAGAGAATAAAGGGTTTGAAAGTTGCAACCTTTGAGTAGGCGTTTGGGTTTTGGGTTTTAGACTGAAGAGACGAAGGAAGACCCATAAAAGCAAAGCCGTTTTATTGCGAGGGAGCGGTATCTCTCCATTGCCTTTCCTTACAATTCTCTGCAGTTCAGTTCTTGCAAGTAGACTCGTCATTTTAATTGGCAAATTTTACCGCATTACCTGCTGCTGCTATTCAAATAATAATGCACTCTCCTCCAACATATCCTAATTTACTATTCATTTCTACACATACACTAAACTTATTCAATCAATTACTAATTATTTTTCCATAAATACATTTTCACTTAAATAACTTTCAATCACTAATTTCAAAATAATTTAAACTTTTGTGTCTAATCAAATAGTAGTGAAAGCTTGTCCGAACAGAGAGTAGTGTTATGGGTTGGAATTAATACTTCACCAAATCTTGAAATGGAACAACTGTTTTTGATGTGCTTAATAAGTAACTCTGATAGATTCCCAGTTGACAGTCAGTCAGATCAGAGCTCTGCTCATCAAAAGCTTGTATACATCAATAATACGCCCCAATTTACAACAATGCTTGAAAAAATTTAGCAAGAAGAAGGTCAATGAGCTAGCTATTTGCTTCCCACTTCACGTTTCTTCATATCAGCAAACTAGATTGCTGAAAGATCCTCGTATACAGTCTTGATGCCTGGCCTCTCAGACACAGACCGAATGCATCGAAGAGCTATTCCCAGGACCTCTTTCATTCCTTTATCGGCTGCTGGAGTGCTCATCTCGGGTGTCAATGCCGCATCAAAACAATCTGATCCTTGACCTTCAGCCACTCTCAGGCGAACCCAGTCTGTCAAATCTACTCCTCCATCATCACCAGAAACTACATCGCCAGCACATTTTCCAGTAAGAAGTTCTAGCAAAATTACTCCAAAGGCATAAATGTCTGACTTGAAAGACGGTACAGGCTTCTTGGATGCTGCTAGTTCCGGTGCACGGTAACCCAAGACCCCAGCATCAAGAATTTGCTCGATGGTGCCTAATTGGGTCATCAGACGGTGAAGACAGTAATCAGCTACCCGCCCGTTAAGATCAGGTCCGTCTAGTAGTACATTGGTGGCTTTAAGATTCCCATGGGGAACAGCACGGTCAAAATGGAGGTAGTTCAGCCCCCGTGCGACATCTACTGCTATTTTGAGCCTTTGGGCCCAGTTTAAGGGCGGAGCCTTTCTCCCAGGCCGATCTGCTAGTAATAGACTTGTGAGAAAGGTTTAAGATAACAACATATGCCATTGACTTCATTTCAAGAGGAAACAATGTGCAAATGCATGGACAAAACAGAGCTCCTTTCTTTTCCAACATGCATTAATAGCAAGTAGAACGTTTAATCAGCCATAATTTGGAATCAGTAGCTCACCCAAGTCATATTGTCAAACATACAAATTAATCCAAGTTGCATAAATTTAGAGAATATGTTTTTACATTATGTTTTCTTTAGAAAATTGTACTGACCAGGTATCCACAAGGACAATTCAATCATAGAAGAGGTCATGAAAATAATTGAGCAAATTATATTTGTACATAAGTTGTATGAAAGCTTCACGTGAGCAGGAGGAGTATATATTGCCTGGGAATGGAGTAGAGCAATACCGTATAGGAAACTCGCAAGACTTCCAGGAGATATGTAGTCTGAAAGAATGAGTTTCTCATGTTGTGTGGGCCCCCAGTAGTACCCTCTCAATCCCACCACATTTGGATGTCTGATATTGGCAAATTTCTTAGCCTCTTTAGCAAACTCCTTTCTCTGCTTTGCAACTCCTTCTCTCAACCACTTTACAGTCAACAACAGTCCATTGTCCAGAGTTGCTCTGTAAGATGTCCCATGACTGCTTCTTCCAAGGACTTCCGCTGGGGCTCTTGATAATTCCTCTGCCGTGAAAGAAATTGTATCATCTAGGAAGTACAGCTCACCAGCCAGGCGATCAGGAGACCTGACCTCCAATCTTGAAAGGTTTTCTGCAGCATATGAATCACCAGATTCAGGCGACCATGATAAGTGGCTGGTCTTGGAAGGCGAGAAACTTGTTTTGGCTACCATTTTCTCATCTGGACTAATTATTTCAGATGCTGATCCTTTTTGTGGTGTTACAAGATCCTCTGTTGAAACAACTGAGCCACCAGCACGATCCCTTCCACCAAAGCTAGAAGGACTTGTTGAAGCTTGATGGGTGGCACCTTTGTTGGTTACATCTGATAAACGCATTCTTGACATGCGCTTGCAATAAATGAAAATGACAAGAAGGATCAAAATGATCACGGCAACAACACAAGCAACTATTATTACAATTTTAATGATAGTTCTCAAACTTTTCTTGCTTGCATTTCCTGGTGGAAAATTGTCAGAGCCAGGAGGAGGATTAGGGAACTCCAGTTCACAATTACCAGGGTAGAAAGAAGATAGAGGAAACTTTCTCAAATTTTCTGGAACAACACCAGAAAGATCATTATATGATGCATTAAAGCTTTGAAGACTGTTTGATAAGTTCTTGGGAAGTGGACCAGTGAAATGATTCCGAGAAATATCTAGTGAAGTTAGGGCACTGATATTACAAATTGAAGTAGGAATAGACCCAGAGAAATTGTTTCCTGCAATATTGAGCACTTGAAGTCCAGTGAACAATCCATATTCATCAGGGAGGTGACCATCAAGCTGGTTGTAAGAAAGATCAAGAACTTGGAGATCTAAATCACCAGAGGATGGTGAAAAATCAATACTTCCAGAAAGTCTATTACCCTGTAGGTGAATTTGTCTCAGAGTTGATGATGTTAAAAGAGTATTTAGCAGAGGTCCATCCAATTGATTGAAGCTAAGATCAAGCTCAATGAGTTTCGGAAACAGTGTGATCACTTTGGGAAGAGAACCATTCAGGGAATTGTGGGAGACGTTCAGGTAATTTAAACGCAAAAATTGAGCAGTTACCTCTGGAATGGACCCTGTCAGCCTGTTTTGGCTGAGATCAAGGACTTCTACGTTTCCCCATTTCAGCAGCCTTGTTAAATTTCCTTCAAATTGGTTTTTTGAGAGGTCAACTACTGAACAGCTTCCTGTCAATGGTGGAAGCTCACCAGAAAGTACATTTGAAGAGAGATTAAGGGTGTGTAGTGTTGTTGATGTAATCATACTTACAGGTCCTGTCAAGTAAAAATGGCCATTAGTTACTACAAGTGCGACAAGGCATGAAGTAAATTACCTTTCCCTGCAACCAACCAAATCTATCACTTTATAACCTAGATTTTAAGAATAATAGGTCTATTTATTATCAGAAACCAAAATTCCTATCATGGACTTCACAGCTCAAAAATGTACCTGAGAGACTGTTGCCACTTAAGTCCAACTCAGTTAGAACCAAAGAATCTCCTTTCAAAAGGTTATTAGGAATGGAACCCGAAAATCTGTTGTTGCCAAGTTTCAGGACTTGAAGATCATAAACAAAATTGAAACCAGGTAATTCCCCAGACAGCTGATTATAGCTCAAATCCAAAACCTTTAAGCTACCAAAAGCCTCAGCCTCACCACCACTTCCAAGTGATCCAGTTAGTTGGTTGTGGCTGAGATTTAAATGCTTGATAGATGGAGAGACACCGACCAGAAAATTTTGCTGCTCCATAGAAAAACTCTTGAGCAAATTGCCACTAAGATCAACATGACTTGCTGTAGTCTGCAGCAAGAATTTCGGATCAAATTTACCATCAAGCATATTGCCATGCAAGTCAAGAACATCAAGCTGTTTCATCAGCTCCAACCCCTTTGGTATGCTTTCAGTGAAGCCATTAAGTGAAAGATTAAGATAAACTAAGCCTCCCAACCTTGTCAAAGAAGATGGGAGTGGCCCAAATAGCGAATTGCTGCTCATGTCTAAGGAACGGATAGATGCAAGTCCAGAAATTGTGTCTGGGATCGAGCCAGAGAAATTATTTCCAGCCAATGAAAGATTTTTTAAACTGACTAGTTTACCAATATCTGATGGCAGTGATGAGGAAAACATGTTCTCAGAAACATCCAGATACTCAAGGCTCTTGAAGTTGCTAAGCTTGTTGGGCAACTTCCCAGTAATTGAATTGTTCGAAATTGAAAGTTTTACAAGCATTGTCAGATTTGTGAACACGCTCAAATCCACATCTGCTACCAGGCCCAAATTGTCAAGAACAACTGCTGCAACGTTTCCACCATCACACATGATACCATACCAAGATGAAGGACACCCATTGGAAGCAATGGACTCGTCATTCCATGAATCCAGCACAAAACCTGTTGGGTCATGCTTGATTCCTTTCTTGAATTCAAGCAGGGCCAATACATCCCGGGGAGGGAGCTGGCTCAAGGCCGACACAAAACAAAGACAAACCAGAGAAAACCTAAATATCTTCATCCTAATCCCAGGTAATAATGAGTTAGCAATGCAACCAAGGAGTTCAACGACAAAAGTAAAAGAACTCCAAGCTCCAAAGAAAGCTGCCCAACTCGACTTCAGGATAAGAATGCTACCTTCCAATAGCACAAACATTAAGAGACTTCTTCAAACAGCATAACCATTCACTTTCACAGATCCAAACATAGAAAAGATCAGCATTTCTTACCATCCTCAATTCCTGTATTTGCCAAGTTTACATCCCAGTATAAATCATCACCTCAAAGTTTCAAGCTTTACAGAGAAACTGAGGCCTCCGCTGACAGATAATTGGAAACTTCAAACACACTGAAAATAAAAGCAATATACTTACGAAAGCCCATTTCTCGCTGTTTTCAGTAGTCCAAGAACGAACAAAAGCTCCAGGTGACAAAAAGAGAAATGAGGTAAAAGGGCTCCTCAAATCGGCATTGCAAATGCATTAAAGACAGCGAAAGCAATGGACCCAGAAAAGCTCTGGCACTTAAAAGCTCTAATAATGGCGGAAAATATTAGCTTTCAAGAAACCCGTAAATCTTTAACAATTACAGAACAGAAACCTCACTCTTTCTCTAAATGCCTCTGAACGTGCATGCTCTTTTTTTCTCTTGTTAATTCATAAATGTCAAAAATATGCAAGCACACACAACACACACTCTCTTTGCCTGTAGAACAATCACTTCAACCTACCGAAAGACACGTGATAGAACCCAACAAAAACTTTTGGTCTTTTGGTACAAACCCAACAAGAAATACTCTCACAATTGTGCTTTTTGTACAGTCTTTTGGATTCATATGGGAATTGCGGTGTTACAGTATTGAAAAGAGGCTTGAAATGGTGATTTAGTTTTATCTATCTATATATACTGCAAAAGAAAAGTACAGTAATTTATTTGTTTTGAATTGAAAAAGACTGCAGCAAAGGACAGATGGAAAAAAAAGAAATAGCGGGAATGTTAGTAAATTTGGGGGGGAGGGGGGGGGAAGAGGAGCTGTACCCGCCAAAAAGCAGGGAATCTTGTCATTAAATCTCATTTTAGTCATTAAATTTCATTCTAATTTTAGGTTAGAAAAATGTATTTTCAATTTTATATAAATTTGCATTTAAAAAATATTAATAAAATTATATTTTATATTTAATTGTGGTGTTATATAAACAAGCATGTTTTCACTTGTTTCAAAATCTGAAAACTAAAAGCAAAAACAAACTGAAAAGATTCTCTTGATTTTAGAAGTTTTTCTTTCTTTTTGGAAGATGTTAGATAATAGATAGTCCCACAGATGCCCTTTATTGAAGGGATGTTGGCGTCATGGTATACTACTATTACATATATTAATATTTTCCAGTACCTTTCACTTCACTTTAATTCCATTCCATACACAAACACTGATGTGGAAAGATTTGAATACGTAGCGGTGGAGTGGGTGAGGAGGGTGTTAAATGACAGACAAGAATTCAATGATGATCTCTACATGGAATCTTGACATACTCCCCCATTCTTTCCTTGTGCTTCCGTCTGTAGTACAATTGTTATAAGCATGGCAAGAAAACCCAAGAGAAATAAGACATTTTGTATTTTATTTTTTCTTTTAGCGGGGGATTTTATTCACCTATTAATTCGGGCATCAGACTTCAACGGTTCATTTCTAAAGGAAAAAGTACCATGCAAATTAGCTGTGAGGAGAACACACAACTTCCTGCATAGGAGATCACCGCAGAGACCTATGCGTAATCGACTAAAATTTCAAAAGGTACACAATACAAGAATATTTTTATACTTCTAATCAAGATCCCAAAATTTTACATCCCTCGTCAAATATATAAATAAATTTCAAGCAATTACAAATTACAATTATTCCAATTTTTTGGTTATAGGAAGAGGATGGAAATCTACTTCTTCCCTCCACTAGAAACATTAAATTTGAAGAAAATAATGTCCCCATCCTGGACAACGTAAGTCTTCCCCTCCTGCCGATACTTCCCAGCAGCCTGTGATAGGCAAGAGAATTTAGTTTCATGGACAATTTTTATGAAGGCCTCAAAGCATTGCAAAGAAATAGTAATATGCTAGCAGGATATTCTGCATAGGATATTCACTCTGCCATCAGAGCAAAAGCCAGTATAGGATTCACACTGTATTTGAGTTCCTGTTCCATCTCTTTTGGCTCTCCTATGCATTAACCTCATCAAAAGTGAAGTGTAGTATAGCAAACGAGTGCAAAAATGACTGAAAATAGACTATGCTGTTATTCTATGAATTAACAACACTTCATTAGAGAAATATACCTTTACGGCTGACTCACTTCCGAGCTCCTTTAGATCTTCAAATTTCATAACCTAAAACGCAATACAATCCAGTATGAGCATAAATGGTGATGCAATTTAGGTACAAATTTCTCTTGTAAAGATTACAGAGTGGGGTATCAAAGAATAGAACTCATTTTCTTTTGAGGCAAATGAAAAACCAACTTTACAATGAAAGCAAATACAGTAGACTGACACTTCTATGCGATGTGAAGGTGAACTCACCAACAGTTTGAGGAACATAACATACAAGTACAGACAGAGATCAAAGAAAATTTTCAGTTAATTAAAAAGTGAAACCAAACACACCTAAAATTAAAATCATTGATTAAATGGGAAAAAAAATGGACTCATGAAAGTTCTATAGGAATATGAATGTGCATGTAGAAATAAGGGAAAAGGAAAAGCAGCTACCTCAGCACATATGAAACCTTTTTCAAAATCAGTATGAATTGTTCCTGCAGCTTGAGGAGCTTTAGTCTGTCGACGAATTTGCCAGCACTTTACCTGTACAAGAGCAAATTTATTCTCATGTTCACCAGAGTAGATCATGACTAGCGTAATATCTTAAATAGCAAGGATAAGTTGAGACACAATAAAAGATTTTTGAGGCGTCACTCATAAAGGAATATATGAAAAGTTAAGCAATCACTGAAAATTATAAGAAATAGCCATGTGACGGAACAATAATATTAGGTTGAATGCGAATGATTTATGAGGACTTGTCCAGCTACTACTCGTAAACACAAGCCCTTTAATTCTAAAAAGGTGAAACAGTTCCAGTGATGGGGCAAAGCTAGAGCTTATTAATATGCTCATTGAAGCATCTGATGGAGCTGAAACTGCCTATCCAAGGATAAAAACCCATCCTCAAATTGGAATTATTTCCACTTCATAAGGCTACAACCTCAGGACCTTAGGTACTCATCAAGACAACAGAACCAATAAGCAATCCAATATACAATACCTATGCAATTCATCCATCACCATTTTCAGTTTCCTCCAATCAAAATCAGTACACTGTACACAACCTCCTGCTGTCACAACAAAACTAGCATATTCAGTTTTGTAAGAAATCTAGCTGATGAACAAGTTGCTTAATCAGTCCTCACCACCTTCAACAAGCAACCACCTTAGCCAGATCTGCAATCGTGAAGCTATATGAACTTGAAATGGGCATATGCTGGTTTTCATGATTGCCATAGGTTAAGTTTTAATACAACAGCATTTTTCAAAAGGTTCTAAGACAAATGCTGATGGCTAATAATTTTTATGAATAACAAAGCAACCAAACAGGTACTGGCCTAAACATCTCTTCTTCCTTATCCTTTTTTATTTATTTGTTTGCTTCCCATCAAAAGAAGCTAATATGTGCAATACATACTGAAATTGTTCTATGAATGTGATTTATATACCACCACAACATGCCTAATGCTCAAGAGTTTTATATTTCTTTCATTGACATAACATGTTCAAAGCAACAAAAAAAAAAGTAAATTAGAGACACGAGGATGCTTGTGAAAATGAGAAGAATATTATGAAGTACCTCATCTGGCCCTGCAGTGAAAAAGTATATGAGATTAATGGCTGCGAATCCCGTCTTGATGATCTTAGGAAGGGCACTGTAGCATGGAAATCAGGGGCAATTTTATCAACTCTTTTTCCATATATAAAGTCGAATTAAGGCTACCAAAAATAGATTCAAGATATCCAGTTTCACAGCTTTATTATTAATGGTTCATTTTAAAAACTCTCACTTTCAAGATATACAATATTTCTTGGACTTTAACAGTTGAAAGTTTCCAAGAACCATTACTTTCTGGTTTCTGCCTAGACTGCAAACACCTAATCTGCATGTATTACATGATCAGAAATGCCTTGCCAACTGGATGGCGTTCAATTTACCTAAATTCATTATAGAGAAGAAATTATTCACACTTTACAGTAATCCCTTGCAAAAACATTTTGAAAACCCACATCTGAAATAACAAATCAAACTTGAGACAACCTTTGAACCTTGTTCTCCTCACAATACTTAGCAGCTTCATCTGGGGAAATATCAGCAAGATTCCTCTCTAAAACACAGCTGAAAGGGATTATAGTTTCACCGCCATGCTCCTGCACCCTACAAAAGATATGAAAGAGATATTTCTCAAACACATGGAAAAGAACAAAGGGCGAGTAGGGAGAATCAATCCTTCTGGCTTCATATCTAGGAAAATATAACAAGTACAAATCTACATTGAATTAATCAAACTGTGAATTCTTTCAATCAACTTTTTAGGGTATTTGGAACGGGCAAAGGATCCACCTACAAATATATGAAGTGTTTTTCTAATTGCTGAAATGCTATAGTTTTTACTTCATTTTCTTATAAAAAGGGAACAAGAGACTAGAAATACTGACTCTAAAATCATGTAAGTGTGACATTAATGTTGCAGTTTCAGGCAGAAATTTCTAGATGGTGGAAGCTCACTCTCTCATGCACATGCAGAGAATTGTAGCACAAGAAAGGAGTAGAGAGTTGCCGACGCCAAAACTGAGACATACCAAGCATGGATCTTCGGTAGAAACTTGTTCTTTTTTCTTTGATAATCTTTTTCATTCATGTTAACCTGCTCCAGATCACCGAAAATAAAAACATAAAAACAGTGCAACATTTAGTTGGAATTAAAAAAATGTCATCAAATTGAAATAATTTGAAGCATGATAATACGTAAAGCTCATATCATGTAAAGAGCATCACATGCACCATATGGCTCCTCAAGGAAGTAGGCAGAAAAGAAAGATTCAACATATCTCTCCTATTCCAGAACTATTCTAATTGTTCGAGACGTATTAACCCATCACATCAATTAAGTAACCTAACTTAGCATTTCTCATAAGTAAAAAAGTTTGATAATAATGAATGAAGGGTAATCAATGAAGGGAGTATCTTTCTCCAGTCTTCAATCATTTGAATTCCTGAGATTTTTCCACATAGTAGTAAAAATGCGGCAACTAACTTAAGTTCTAAACATGTCACCTATATTTCAAGCCACAGCTGAAGGAGTGGAGACAGAAAACAATGCCTTCCCTCGTAAACAACATCCCTTTCACTTCTTGCTTTAATGAGACATGAAAGAAAGTTCCAAAGATATTCTTCCTCTTTTATCGAAGACAGATCTCAGAATCACAAACAAAGGAATAAAAGCGGGCATTATGGATCAACTTCCATGTACATTCATGCAATAATAAACATCAGGGAAGCACATACATTTCTCTTTAGAAAACAAATGAATTTAACTACTGGATCCTGTTTCACTAAACATCTTGACATGCCGACATGCTGGGGAGATAATAACTAACACAGAATGTACCATAAACAACCAAATTAAGCATATTACAGCTGATAGCCTAATTTGGAAAGAAGAATCCTGTTCCAACCATAATAGCATTCCCACGCTTTTTTGCCTTTTATAGGTACCTAGGTTATTTACTTACCAAGTAAACAACAGGCTTTGCAGTAAGCAATTGGAAAGTATTCAATATCTCAATATCAGCAGCTTTCCACTCGACCAGGCGTGCGTCTTTTCCCTCCTCAAGAGACGCTTTGACCTTGTGGACCCATAAATTATCAAGATTCAGTATACAAACATCCCTGATGTGATGTGATAATAATTCAACTACAAGCCATTACATATTGCTGAAATTTGGCAGCGGTTTTATGACTCAAGCATATGTTTCATCAACCATATTAAGCAAATAATCACGTCATACCTTAATAACCACAGATAACAACAGATTTTCAAGTCACAGAAAAGCAAATTAATTAAAGACCTCCCCATGTCAACAATTGTCACGAATAAGAATCCATGGAAAATGCCAACATGGTGTCATGTAATTTGATTACAACTTCAATAAAGATAAGAGTGCAAGTTGGAACCTATGAAATCTCTTGTTGGACAACCAAGAAAAAGCAGCAGTCTTGTGTATAATGCTACCTATGTTAAAAATAGCACGCCCTGAACAAAACATCGGATATATTATTTAAAAAAAAGAATCAGGACACGAAAAATAAATGTCCTTTAGTTAGACCAAGCAACTTACACGTCCTAACTTATTATAAGTTAAATCAGCTTATCTTATATCCAACAAACCCACAGCTGCAAATTTCCACCAACTACATCAATCATCAAGGACTAGACACAACTGGTACGTGTAAAACTAGATTGCTAGATAGAAAGAAATCTAGACTGAAAAAGAGATTTGACATGCAGTGGAGCTCGAATGATATATCAGTATTCAAAATCTATAATATGAACTCCAAAATAATCTACAGTACAGCACATAATTTATAGGCGAACCCCAGCAAAAGCATTTGGTAAAATGACAGAAGATAAGAATCTCAACAAAAAGAACCAAGAGTATGAATACCCGTATGCATAACTCATGCTCGAGTTTCAGTTGCTTATCATTGCTCCTCTTCATGCTCTTTTCAAGATCATCAATTCTCCTCTCCATGAACTCAATATCCTAGCATCATACGCCAGTTCAGGATCAGAAAGAGCAAAATATCCAAGACACCACAGAACCACAACTTCCAAGAGCATCCAGAATTTTTAAACAATTCCATATGCTAGAAACTGCAATGATCTGCCTTACCAGAAGGAAGTGGAGAATATAATCGAACTTCTAATTGCCTATTAAAAGAAGTAAAAGGTAAAGAAATCTTCAGGTTAATATTTGATTCAACCTTACCTTTAGCCGCAATTCTGCAGATATAACTTCTAGATCCCTAACAGGATCGATGGAGTCATCAACATGGATGATATCAGGATCTTCAAACGCACCTAAATGAGATAACAGGAATAAGACAGTGCATTCATGTTATACCAAATAAAAGAAATTTCAACAATAATTTCATTTTCTCGGTATACGGCATGAAAATATTGTTAACCCTATCACTGCACCATTTTATTATCGCATAATGGCATAATAACTACTGAGCGTTAACACTTTCTGAATATTGACAGAGTGTTAGAACCCCAAAAGGTATTAAAATAAACCAGCTCAAATTCTTTATACAATAGTAATTCAAAATGGGGGAGATTAACAATACAAAACATGCCTAATGCATGAAAGGGGTAATTCTAAAAGCAGAAGGCAAGACACAGTATCTGGAGATAATCTATAGATATTACACAGAATCTACATATCATTTTCATCCAGCAAAACAAATACTACTATTATGAAGATGATGAACTAACATGAAGAGATCCACCTATATCCCATCTAAAGGATGTTAGCAAAAGCACAAGATCTAAGCAGCTTACGTAGAACGTGAAAAATCCCATCTACTGCCCGGATATGAGACAAGAAACTATTCCCCAATCCTTGTCCTTCATGAGCACCACGAACAAGTCCAGCAATATCATGAATTTCTAGAAAAGCTGATATCTATCACCACATTGATAAAAGTTATCATTAAAAACTTTACATGGATACAGTAAAATACAGTCCCATTTTTTAAGAAATAAATAGTCAGTTTCTGAAAAGAACCTCGCTCTTTGGCTTGTACAGTTGACAAAGCCATTCAAATCGCTCATCGGGAACATTAACTCGAGCCTCATTGGGCTCAATGGTACAGAAGGGAAAGTTTTCAGCCGGTATAGATAACTTGGTGAGCGTGTTGAAAAGGGTAGATTTCCCCACATTTGGCAACCCGACCTGAATATTCATTATGGTTAACAATCAGACCAAGATAACACCAAAATTTTAGTTTCAGTTTCACCAAAAGATGTAAGTAACAGTATGATTAGATATCAAACCAAGAATCAAGACATTTAGAAACTTCAGGCCAGAAATCAAAAGTTCAAAACCCATTAAACTTTTCAACAAAGTACAAAAGTGCGCGAGTCAAGTTCCAATTTATCTTTCTTCACCTTTGGCTTGGACAATAGAACAATTTCTTCGAAAAGAAACAAAAAGCATTTCTTGAAAGAAAAAGATAAACACTATCACTCCCTACACATGATAGATTATAACTACTGCAGTCTCACCCTCCACTGATTAAAGCAATGAATAGTTAAACCTTGATTCAATAATCAAGAAAACTTTGAATCTTGAATCAAGAATCAAGAAAACCTTGAATCAAAGAATAAAAGAAAGCTTACAATTCCAACTTTGAGGTGGGAAGAAAAGCGTCCAAGAATAGGCCTCTCGGCTGGGGCTTCCTTTGATTTCGCTGCTTTGGGAGGCATCTCGTGTTTCTCCCGCGCTTCTTCTTCTTCTCTTTGAAATTCTGGAAATTAAGAGTAAGAGAGTTGGAGCGGAAGAGAGGAAGTTGGGGGGGTTCTAGGGTTTTATACGCAACGGTTACTACGCCAGCCCTAGAGAGTCTGGAAAAAGGAAAGGTAGATCCAACGCGCTTAATTGTTAAGCAAAATCCAATCAGCATCAATTAGGCCCATTTTGTTATGGGCTCAAGAGAAGGCCCAATATTGGGTTGGGCCCCCTTTTGACAAATAATAAAGCGGATTTGTGAATATTTTAAGTGTAGCAAGAATAATTGTAAAATATTTTGACATCTAAAAACTGCTCATTTTTCCTGAAAAATAATATGTAAATTCAAAACTCTGAGCCTCTCCAAAATGTTACCTAGCCTTTGTTTCATTGGTTTCCAATTCCTACATGTCAAAATTGGATAGAATCAAGCTCCAATTCTAGCAACTTTTTTATATTGTGCTAGCGTTGGGTTTACAACTAGTAGTGCCAAACGTCAAGACACGAGTAATGGTCCAATGGGCGACAATTTGATTAGCGACATTGTCATCCTCATATATGGGAAAGTGAAACAGAAAACTATACAGTATAATACACACACATATATATATATACGAGCCTTCTTTTAGCAACACAAAATTGGGAGGCATGAGACTATGTTGCCAATCATTGGAATCGACAGTAGCAAAGTAAATGAATGAATATATATATATATATATGAATATGTGAGGGAGCCTGCTTTTTCAATTAATCTAACTAATGGAACAGCAGATTTACATGTGGTCATTTACAAGGAAACACAGAGTTAAAAGAGAAAAAACCAGGTATAAGAGCAAGACCACAGATCTCTCTTCATTATAGAATTTCCTCGGTTGAGCTTCAGACGCACACAGCAAAAAGGTCTCTTCTTTAACTTAACTATCCAAGTCCATTACGAACAGGGGTGAATTTCTGGTTCAACTGCCCAAATTGGTGCACATGGTAGCATATATGGAGTGGTTAGATTGCTTAAGTCACCTTTCTCCATACACATGATATCAGCATAGCTTGTCATCAAAGAGTTTCGCATTCATCCTGAAGACATAATCACAATATTGAGACTACAATCAACAAAATACAACCACCAACAACAATAGAAAGATGTTAACTCTGGTCCATCGATGAAAGACACGCATGTTTCTTGTGTGGAGTGATACCCAAATCAGTTATAACTACATAGCAAGATAGCCATTGCTTTTATTTTTTTAGACACAGCATTAATAAAAATTGAAAAGCAAGGTTGGCACCAGCTTAAACTTCAACTTCATCATCAAGTGGCAAGGACAAAAGTACTTGTTCTGCCTTTTTTCCTCTCTTATTTTCCCTTGCATGCTCCAACTTGAAAATGAGACATATTCTAAAAGTCATTAGTTATGCCTCCAAATACTCCATTTCGACTCAGAAATTTCATATTGTTCTTTATCCACTTAAATTGATATTTTCATTTGCACATGTAGAGCTTTTGTTTCAAAGTATGAATATATTTATGTACACAGAACACAGAACAGTGGTAAGTGGTCTTTGGTCAATAAATATATGAAGCAAAGTATAAGCCTAATTGCATAACATGATTAATTTGCACTTGCAATAAAAGAATGTAAAACCAAATACAAGGAAACATGAACTTTAGAAAATTAAAAGTTTGTATTTCAGTAAAATAGACAGATTTCTCTTTTTACATTAAAAGCATGCTTGGAATTGAGAAGGCGCCAACACTTAGCAGTTGCCTTTAGGCCACACTTACTTACCATGGAGTTGATCACAACAGTTTGGTAGATCCTCCACTCAATTCCCTCCTGACCAGCTCGAGGATCTCAATAATCTGCAATGAAGTAATATCAACTTGTTAATTGATCGCCATTTGAAAGCACAAATGAAGGTGGTGACAACAGGGTTTACTTATTTATGAGGTTCTTGGCCTTTTGACTTTTCCAAGAAAAACATAATGAGAAAAGTTGCCACGTTTTTTTCCAATGCTCATGCAAAAAGGTATATCAGATACATATAGTCATACAATGACATGTTATAAAGGAGAAAATTAAAGATTGGCATTCCTAGTAGACTTGGGTTCAACTTACCCCCGGATAATGCTTTAAAACTGGAGAGTAATGATCAAGTGCAATGTATATTTTCTCCAGCAATCTCAACAAAGCATCAACCTCATCCCCTAAAAGATCAACCTGAAACAAGCATGTATTCAGAAACCACTCAGAGACAGTGAGAAAGAGTATAAAGGCCAAAAATGTACCAATTGCAAACAGAAAAATTCAAGCAAGAATTATAAACCAAAATTTTCCATTGTACTTCTATGAATCTCCTTTTGGAGATCCAGACTGAAAGCTATAACAATTGACCTAGTTCAGTTACACTTGGTTTTGACATTTTCAATCATATCCTTTAGCATATTATAGTATTTAGAAAGCATATATACATATAATCTAAGCATCAATGATCCTCAAACGAATATGATTATAAAATTTTACATCATCCAGCAGATCATAAAATGAGATGGTTTAAAGGATCCAAGGGCAGTCAAAGCAATTTATCCGAATCTGCACATGTTGCTTTCCTTGGTATAGCATGATCAACATACTATAATGGACACTGTAGATCTAGTAATAGGCTGAATAAACATATAGCACAACATAATATCACTATGAATGTTGCAAAATAGTACAGACACACATGCATGACAAAACCACCTAGCCAGTATCGCACAGTTGTACAATTCCCTGGAAGAGAATTTGAAAAACAATGTCCACAATAACCAATGCCGCACTAACAGTCATCACTGTAAATCAGGATGCTATACCTCTTATTATAAAAAAACATCACTCGAACAATCACAACATGAGGTTTTGACTTCATTACCTCAGCCTCTGCCATTTGGAGATCAGCACATCTCCGCTCCAGCTTCTGTTTGTACATGAATCCCGTGCTTCTTAGCACAGTAGCCATCTTGGAGAAAGCTTTGAGTTGAGAACTTATGTCTTCCAACCTGAGAATCATGAATATGACCCCAAAACACAAACAGAATTACAAATTAATTTTGCCTTTCAACAAAACACCACAGATAATGAGTTGTTTCCAAAGAGAACTTTAATAAGTAAAATGTTAGCATTGCATATGTTACACAGAAGAATATAATTATTCCTTGTCAGCAGACTCTTCAAGGGGCAAAATTACACTAAGATCTTTGAACACAAGGAGAGATCATATGACTCAAGAAAACATGTCTTTCTTTCTCTTATGCCCCCACACTACCCCCTGCCCCCAATGAAAATCAATATGCTTGTCCTATGAGGAACCTGATGTGGGTTACTCAAGAATCAAAGCTGATATAGTTTATCGCATGCTAATCACAAACAAAAGATCATACACAAGTTTTATGCTATACCTCAGAGTATTGCTTTTTACTACTCCTGATACTCTGCATGCAAAATCGTCAAACATTTTGGAGAACCCACTGGCAGCCATTTCCATTTCCTTTCTTAATTTCTCCTCTCTAGCTTCACTTACCAGTAACTTGTCATGAGTTTCTTGTGAAAGAGTGAATGCAGAATGTCTCTCTTTGTTTGCTTCTGTTAACACCTCTTTTGTCTGATCAAGCTTCTGATTAAGATTTTGTATTTCCATTCTATCAACTTCAATCTGCTTCAGTGCTTCTGCATGTTGAGACCTTAAAGTTTCGAGTTCCCTGTTGCTCTCGGCAACCAATGTTTCTTGTCGACTAGAATGTTCCCTTAAAATACCCAGCTCTCGCAAAGCTAGCTCAAACTGCTCCCTCTCTTTTGACAACGAAATCGATAAACCCATTGCTAGCTTCTCCTTCTGTTTTATTGCTGTTCTCATATCCAGAATCTCCTGCCTTAATTTCTCCTTCTCTTCCACCAACAGCCTTAATTCATTTTCCTTTTCAAGAGCTTCCATTGCTAAACTGATTCTAATTTCTTTATCAATCAGAACTTCCTGAGACAAATCGTTTAGTTTTCGCCCAGCATCCTTGACAGCTTCTGTTAATATCAGTCCACTCAAATCCTGCACTATCAATGACTCAATATCTGAATCTTCAACTTTATGTCTGTTTGCATTTTCGGCAGTATTAACAGCTTCCCTGAGAATGATATCATAAATTTCTTCAGTTAGAAGGGAGCTCATGTTTGAATCTTCAGAGACACAACACCTCTGTGCAAGCTGCTCCCTGAGAGCACACTTATATACTTCTTCACTAAGTGAAGCTTCAATGCATGAATCTTCCATTGCTGATTTGAGATTTTCCACAAGCTTCAACATGTTTTCCTCAGCCAAAGTATGCTCCGACAATTTTGCAGCAGCATCCAAAATCTCTGCTTCTAGACACTTAACCTCATTTTTCTTGTCGGCAAGGCTGTCTCTGAGGTGATGATTTTCAGAGAGAAGGTTATCTAGTCTATGCTTCAGTTTCCCCATACTCTCAACATTGTTGGTTAATGTAGGAAACTTTTTATTTTCCAAGAGGAAGTTCTCCAACTTTGAGATAATGTCAGGAATCCTTTTCCTTAACGCATCAAATTCTTCATCTTTCCTGTGTGTAACAAAGGATCTCTTCTCTTTTAGGTATTCACGTTTTAGACGAAAATATTCTTCAGTCTTTTGCTGTAGAGCTGACTCATGGTCTCTCTTCATCTTAGATATGATGTTATTAAAATAATTTACTAATTCTTCCTTAGGCATGTGTCTCAGCTGCTGAAAATCATAGCTCTCAGCGACATGAATATCAGATGCGTCTAGAGTCCCATTTTCTCCACAGAGTGAGGGCGACTGTATATGATTGCTTAAGGTCTTGTGGTGCAAATTTTCCAAATCGTGAGATCCATGAGAAACGAACCCTGTTTCCGGTAAGGAGAGTGACTTCAGAACTGCATCCAACTGGTTGCCTAAACTAGATATATCATTAAGCTTTTCAAGCCAATTAACATCCTGAGTTCCTGTAAATTGAACATATTGTTCCCAAAGGTTCTCCTCAAGCTCCTCCTGAAGACTCCTAAGTACACTTTGTATCACTATATCCTCAAGTTTCGCTGACAAAACTTGATCTTGTTGCCACTCAGAAAGTGAAATCCTGGAGGACAGTAAAATATCATCCACCTTTGTGCAGATAGTATCCACTGTTGTCTTCAGACATTCCAGTGTCTTATCCACATGCATCCAGCTTTCGCACTGCTTCTCCTCTAATATTCCACCCAATCCCACCAACTCAGAGCCAGAACCAATCTTCTTGATGGAATTAGCTCCTCTGGCACACTCAATCTCCTTCTTAGCCTTCTTGAACTGCTCTCCTGCCACACTCCGTAAAGCATGTAAGTCCTCCCTCATCTTTTCATGTTTCACAAAGGCATTGGTAACACAAGAAAACCTCCCATAATTCCCAGCTTCAAATGTTTTCCGCCCCACTGGCAACCTTACATCCTCAAATTTACCAGTAACGACCTCGTGCGACTGCAGAAACCACTTCAAATTGGACAGTTCAAGTTCCTTGGATGCGATTTTTTCTGCTGCCTCTTGTTCCACTGCAGTCACCATTCCCTTGATAACAGAATCACTGACCATCCGTGAAATCATTAATCTGTCATTAATATCTTCCCAGTATTCCTCCAAATCCTCCAAAACCTCCTCTGCCAAATTCCCTTTCCCCTTTTCATCAAAACCCACTTGCTCCAACCCATTATCACTATTTACCTGCTCTAAGCCATTTCCATATGAAATTATAGCGCTCCCATTTGACATTCCACCATTTACCAACACCTCTTGACTCTCCATAACACATACAGCTACCTGAAATATAGCCAAAATAGCAAAATAAACTAGAAACTTATTAGCTGAATTAAATTATTATAGATTCAAATAAGCACCCAAAAACACCTAATACCATACATGTATCACATACAAGGAGCTATATAACGAGAGAGAGAGAGAGAGAGAGGATAAAAGAATAACAATGGGAAAAAAATATACATATTAAGAGAAAAAAACAGGGATACTTACAAGTAAATTAATGGGCAAATACTTTTACTTCTTGAACCGAAAATTCACACAATCCTTACAACTTGTGCTACTTGAATAACTTCATGTTCCACTAGAATTAGTATAGGGGTTTCTAGGGTTTAGGTGTCTGTGAGAAGAAGGGTAGCAGAATTTTTGGGCGAGAGCAGCAAAAGGATGGAAAGAGCGGGAGTGAATAGAAGTGATAAATGAGGCTTAATTTAAGACGTAATTTACGCCACTTGCCATCACTTCGCTTCGGATGTGAATTTGGCTAATGAGAGGGCAAAATAGGAAGGTAAGAATTGAGATATAATAATAGTCTAGCGTATATTTATTTTGTTAGTATTACAAGTATGAGTGTTGACGTTTCTTTGAATATTTACCGCCCACCCCATGAAAATATATGAATTCTCACTTCAGGACCAAATACACACCCCAGACACAGACACAGACTCCGTCCAAAATCGCTCCTCTTTTATTAATATTTTAATACTCTTACCCGCCACTCAATACAGATGTTGTCTTCAACTTGATAGAGCATGTGTGTTTTGTGCAAGTTAGAACCCAAAAATCATAATAAATGAAAATAATTTGATATGGCTACCCATTTGATCGGTATTACATTATGTTAGCTATTGTTACTTTGATATTGTATGTATGTTGTAATTTTATTTTAAACAGGGCGTAAATAATTTATAGGGTCAATTTCGTAATGAAGTATTATTCATATTTATTTTATTTTTATAAGAAAAAGTCGTACGATTTTGTCATATTAAGACATCTTGCTAGAGAGAAGATGCCTTGAGATTTATAAGTTACTCAATCCTCTTGTTAGGGGTTGATTATGTATGCAATCATCCTAAATCAGTTGCAAACAATGAGTTTGAGTAGCTTATAAAACCTAATACCCTATTTACCTCGAGAAGCGCTCCTCCTTATGCAACTGAGACCAAAACAAATAACACCTTATTTTGGGATTGAATAGGTCAAGATTGTAAAACGCTTTTTTAAAACAAACTCGTGAAATTATTATGGAGCCACAAAGGACAATACATCGCTGATCGAATCGCAAGTCACGTGAGAATTCATTTCAATAATACTTTTACTTATTTTCTTACCATATCAATAAAATTCAAAACATATACGGCTCCCAATTGAGTAAAATAGTTAGGTTCTCTTTTTTATATGAAATTGAGTGTAAAAATATAAAAATGCATCTGAAGTATGCCATTGACTCTATAATAAAGCTGATATGAAATAATTTATGTTATTTAATATTTAAAAACTCAATTATGATGGTAAAAGAAATGACAATGTTGTTGGGTTACGGCATGTGAGCGACTTTAGAACAATCTTGCAAGGAAATGATTAATTGTGAAAAGGGGGATTGAGTTGATATTAATAGAACAAAGGAAGAAGGCATGGGTTGGTTTTTCAAGAGTGGTAATCAGGAGTTTGGTTGCTTAATGGTAATTTTGTTTACTTTTTTTAGGTGATGATTACCACCTTTAATCATATGATGCTGGTCTCCAGGCTGGATGCACTTTAATTATATGCCATTTCTCATTATGGACTTGAATTTCATTTCAAACGTTTTATTGTTTAACTTTAAATGCCAGTGGCACTGCCTAATTCCAATTTAGAACTTCACCAGCATTAGCCTTATTTTGTTTCACAAAGAACCAGAACCAACAGCGCGAAATACATGTCTATTGGATTTCGTCTGTGGGGGTGGGCTCCCAGAAGGACGTAGTTGTTGGGTTATAGTTTGCTGGACAGGAATTGCGTTTCAGACATTACTTCTGCTCTGACTTGGTCCCTCTTTAATTTCCCAGTTGTTGTCATTGGAAATGTCTTCCTCCATAAAATAAATCTTTTGGGAATTTTAAACCTGCATGGATTGAAGATTTTCTTACACCAGTCTGAAACTTGGCAGAGGTAAAGGGACTATGAATATGTGAAACTAAGACATACCCTGTTAAGTTCTTTTCCTTACAAAAGTGCTTGAGGATCTCACTGGATAAACATTGGATCTGGTCTTTGTTGCTGTCAAATTCAGCCCATCGCCAACCGTCGTTTGGTTGAACACAGGCAATCACCATCTCTGTTAACCGAGAATCTGGAACTCCAACAACAACAGTTCTGGAAATTCCAGGATGCTGGGATAAGACGGCCTCTACCTGTATCACATCAGTTTACATGTGTGCTTTGCCAACAAACTTGAATATCCGATTAGGAAAGATTAGTATACAGGTTGGGTAACATGATTACCTCTTCTGGGTAAATGTTCTCCCCTCCACTCTTGATTCTATCCTTTTCACGCCCAATAAGCCAGAGATTACCATGGTCGTCTATCTGCCCTATATCTCCTGTGTCAAGCCAGCCTTCATGTACGGGATTCAAATGCTTTGGCGGACTTTGACCCCAGTAATGGAGCATTGCATGGGGACCCCTCATCAATATTCTCCCAGCACAAAAGATTCGTCAGCACTTACACAAAACACCTCCTTCGTGACTTAAGTTAGATTTTTTGACATCATGTGGCTGCTGGAAGCTGCTGTCTTTTGCTGGATCATAAAGGGTCATGAAGGTCAGAGAAGAACATGCCTCTGTCATTCCTGCAACGGGTCGAGATATGAAATATCGTGTCAGAAGAATGTTTATGCTTCTGCAACAGAATACAGTGGATCAAGAAAAGTTGGGAAGGTTGAGGGGTAATTTAGGCAAGCTGATTTGATGTAGATGGAGTTCAAAAACTCAATTCAAGTTATTTGAAGAAAGAAAACAAAAGAGAGATTTAACATAAGATCATGAAAACACACCATAAGCAGAGAGAAGTGTGGCTCTCGGAAAAATTTCGGTTGCTTCTCTGATGAGCTCAACTGACAGACCACCACCTCCATTCAGAATCTTTTTCACAGATTCGAAAGTTTCAGATGTTTTCTTCATCCTGTGAAAAGTTTTTACAGATCAATACAACAGACTAGGCATATCCAGAAACAAATACATCATATGATCTCTTGTAAAATCGTTAGATAAGAGCAAAATGATATTAAAATATGCCTAGTTAATGTTTGGTAGTAGTACAAACTTGTATCAATTCTCAAAAGTGTCAAAACATAACCAGAATCACTATATCAGACTAAAGAGCGTCTTCCTTTACCTATTAAAGGAGATGAGATCAGCCATAATTGTGGGTACAGTGATGAAAGAAGTGACGTTGTGCTCCTTAATGGCTTGAATTGCTAAATTAGTGTCAAACTTTGGTAGCATAACATGACAACCGCCTGCCATTAACATTGCCATGGCTGATGATATCCCACCTATATGGCACAGGGGAGCAGTGTGGAGATAGACCTGCCAGAGTTCATGAATGTGGAGATTAGATTCCAGCAGCAGACATAAATTTCATTTGAATTGGAGATTAGATTCCAGCAGCAGACATAAATTTCATTTGAATCTCCCATGGAACATGATATGTAGAAACTGGGTGCCATTTTTCTAGACTTCAATTTTTTTAATCCGAAAGCAATAGCGAAGATTCTATTTTCTCAACAATTCTTAGGAGAAAAACATAAACAGAAAGGAAATCTCAGGGGAAAAAAAGAAAAAAATGCATACATCATCCTCATCGTAGTGAACAAATGCAATTTTTGCTAGGGATTGCACGACTAGTGCTAAATGGCTTATGGTGGCTCCTTTTGGTCTTCCAGTGGTACCTATGGGCATCAAGAAAAACCAAATTAGGTATCACCAATTGCTCTGTCTTACATATTAATATAAAGCAAAAAGGAAGAAAAAGCAAAATAGAAAAGAATGAGATGGAAAATTAGCTAAAACCTGAGGTGAAACATATAACTGCAGCTCCTTCAGGTGCCCAAAGATAGTCTAGCGTAACAGATCTTTCAGTAGGCTCGTTAAGCAATTCAGTAGCAAAAACTGCAATTTCAAGACAAGAGCTTTATTACATATACATGCCTTCATACGTACTAGGTTGTATGCTTGATCATCTAAATTTTCAATACAGATGCCTTACCAGTCCCCTTGTCATTCCCTTGAACAGGCATGTCCATTAAAACATGCCACCGCAGAGATGGCACAGAATCGATCTGAAACTTGGAATGCCAAAAACCACGGCTTGAATCGGTAACTAGTAACACAGGTTGTGCGACCTCCATCGCTGATTTTGCCTCTTCCAAACTCTGCAAAATATGTTGTAGGTTAGCACCACAATTTGTCTACGATATATAATTTATCACGGTTCCTAAAGTGGCATCGAATAGAATAAATTTCGTAATTACGAACTAAGAAGCATCGTCATCCCACTGAAACATGAAAAATCATTTCATTTTTTTATTTGAATTTCTTTCTATCTATTTAAATCCCAATAAAAAATTGGTGATAACAGCAGGACTAGAAATCCGAGTTTCGAACCCATCGATAGTTGAGTGGAGCAGCAATTCCTCCAACGTAAGTAATAGCAAGCATCCATTCCAAGTACAAATCACTGAAACAAAAAAATTCAACCAGCTTTCATCAGGTTCATGCTGCAGTCAATTACACTCCAATATAATCAGAAACAAATATTCAGATCAAACGGGTAACAATTGACATTTTTTAAATCGGTCCTTTGAAAGCAAGGGATGGATCAAAAGATCACTGATCTGTATACGACTTGGATTGGTTGCTTGGACTGTCAAAATAGCACAAGGAGATGTACAAAATGGGATAAAGGTTGTGCATCATGCTTGAACAGCAGTAACTAGAAACAAGTCAGAATTAGCTAGGAAACATGCATGCTGACCAAGTATACATACATATACAGCCGTCCTATTTTCAAACAATATATTATACTAGCGAAATTTGGGTGCACTAGCTAGTTGTAATTTGGAGAGTAAAACCTGTTGAGAGCAGAAATGGAAACGACGTGGCCGGGGCAGACACCGAGGTGAAGAAGGCGGCGGGCGAGGGCCAGAACTCCTTGGACGAATTGCATTCCGGTTTTGCGGCGGTGGCCATAGATGGAAAGGGTAGAGTGGGGGCGGGCGGTGGCGAGGCGGCTCAAGCACTGGCAGATGTGGGCGTGGGAATAAGTAGCCATTAAGAGCAAATAGGGGAAGCCAGAGAAGTGTAGATAGCAGTGAAGGGTGAGAAAGATATGGAGAGAGAGGGAGAGAGAGAGAGGAAACACTTTCTATCCTTTTTATCGTATTCAGAAGAGTTGTAATAAAAGTGGAGTTTATATAAAGTAGTACTCAAGACTCATTCAAAAATTAAAATTAAAAATAAAAACAAAAGTGAATAGGAAGAAAATGGGAGTTTTGTCCTAAGCTAATATTAGAGAAATGAAGTTGGTGAAATTAGAAAGCGAGTGAAGCCGCATGTCTTCTGCCTCTGCAGACTGCAACTCATCAAACCAATTATAAAAAAGAGTATTTAATTATTTTTGGGGATTCGAACTTCAACTCAATAATATTAATTAATAAATACCAGAGTATATAATAAACAGCATGTGAGCTGCCAGCTAATTATTATACAATAATACTAACTACTGCTGCTCTTGCTACCATCAACATACCTCATACACACACAACACTCCTCATGCATCAACAATTAATATTTCTAATAATGTCTACTGTTTTGTTTTTTAGTTGATTTATGTATTACTTAATAATTTTGGGTCTAAAGTTGACCATTAAATTGGTTTTATTCCCATTGCTAATTATTCAGCTTCTTCTCTTTACACTACTGCCTAATTACTTCACTTCTAACAAAAACAATTAAATCTTTATATATATATATATATATATATATTTTCTAATAAAAAATGAAAAAGGTTCCGTTAAAATCTTGCAATTAATAAACAAATCAAGTCAATATATTATATTTGTTGCAATGAATCAATAACAGGAAGAAAGAAATGAGGGTAATTGAATTCAATGTTTGGATTTGAATTCAACGTTGGAATAGAAACAGTTTAGAGACTTTTAGCATGTATAATAATTTGGTATTTATGATGGATAGCGTAACAATACAACTATTGTTGATTGACCTTTGAGTGTGATTAAGGATGGGTGGGGGACGGTGGCGGCGCTGGTGGCGGCGAGTTACTCAAAGATTGGGTAGGAGGAAGGGAGGGTGGGTGTTGTGTTGAATACCAAGCATTTGTCAGGCGTGCCTAGACTACTCATCTCTACTCTCCCGCACACCCTCCGGATATGGATATATGATATAGATTTTTTCTTATAATCGAATTTTTTTTTTAATTTTAATATTAATTCAATTTGTTAACCTCTATTATGATTTTATTCATTTTTTGTGATGAAATCATGAAAATATATTTAAAAATTAGGAATTATAATTTTATTTATGAACTAAGTAGATAATATTCTTTTAGAATTTTTATTTTTTTATTTACTTGAATAATTCTTAATTTTTTTTAAAAAAAGAAAAAAATACATTAAATACAAAGTTAACAAGTTGGTATCTCCATTCAATAATTATATAATTTTTTATCAAATATTTATAAATTTTTAAATAATAAAAATATTTGATATATTGGTAGTTACATAGAGTGTAGGTGGAAGTTCCATAGTATGATAGCTGATTAGGTTTACAGAATAATTAAAATATTGATGAAGTGATGGTTCTAAAATAGAGAAAAAGGGGTGGATGGAGAATGAGCAGAATCACGTGTTATTATAAAAACTCTGTTTTCTCTGGGAAAGTTAAAGATAAAATTAAGTAGTAGTTGAGTTTCAATTAAGATCACTCAATTTAATTAAAACTTAAATATTTGGACAACTATTTGTATACGTAAATATTCTATCACCTTCCTTTGTCTTTTCCAAAACCTTTTAAACACATTCAAATATGGAAATCAACATTGTCACCACACCTACACTCAAATTTGTGTTGCTAAGACAATTGGGCCAATGAGAACCAGCCTGCCATGTTTAAGGCTCCAAGCCCAACAAATTGCCTTTACTTCTCAGCACCATGTTTCATACACACAAACACACTGCTCTCCCACAACCCATCACGCCTTCAACTGTTGCTATTTTTGACTAACACAAAGCACACCCACTTATTTTCACTGTCACACCACGAAACATCAGCTGCAGTTCACTGAAACCCCAAATTCTCATAACTAACCTCAACATGCGCCTCAATCTCTTCCACTACGGCGTCTCAACCTTCGTTGCTATGGCAACCATCGTCAGCCTGTCAGCTGGCCGCGACCTCCGTCCCTCGGATCACGGCCTAGTCTACCAAGGGCACGCTTCAGCGCCCACTCAAAAGGGTGACGCACAACAAATGCTCTCCTTCTTCGGCTCGACTACGACGGAGTCGTCGGTGCCGTTTCCGGAGGCGCAGAATATCAGCGACGACACGTGGTCGAGCGGTGGAGGCATCCGCAGAGAGCACGTGAGGATGGGTTTGCTGGTGGCGAGTGCGGTTTTTGGGATGGCGGGCATCGTTTTGCTGATTGTCTCGGGGATGTTTTTCGTCGTTCGGCTCCGCAACCGCAGGCAGAAGGCGGAAGCAGAGAGATTATCGTCAAATTCTGAGCTCCATGCACCCAATGATAAGTAGTAGCTAGTTAATGTTGATTTAATTATTATTATTATTAGGTTGATTAATGAAGCTCTTAATTAATTACCGCTCTTTGATTTGTTGTTTGTCTACATGATTCTATTTCTGCCTGCCCATGCATGTGCCTTTTCCCCCATCAAGTTTAAGAATATCTGATTTCCACTTCTCAAGAAAACTATTTATTAAAGGGTTGTATGAAAGTTGTTGATGTCTCATTTATTAACATTTGCAGTGTACTGTCTTTTAATAATTATGAGTTATATACAAACCACACCGTAAGTAATTGAGTCAAATTCAATTTGGGCTTAATAGCTATGCGCTTAGTGTGATTCCATTTCCTAAAAATGTGATTGGTGTTGGAAAAGGCTAAAATGAAATTACTTTTGGAGCGTGGGATTATTCCTACACTGGCCACATTTGTAATAAAAAGAAAGATAAGAGAAAAGACAATGAAGAACAATTTTTGGATAAGAAAGGAAGATAGGGATTAAAGCGTCAAGATTCGGTGAAGATTGATGAATAATAATTCAGGAAAATGACATTTGATTAATCGCCAGCTGGGACTCTCATAGCAAGCTAAGGATCCACCAGATTTCCATTTGACTTTGGAAATACTTTTTGATGGACTGTAATTTTTAAATAATTCAAAAGCCTTACTTTTGTTGGAATTCCTCACATAATCTTAAAAATTTGGAAAATTTTCATTATTTGTCTGTGTGGATTAAAATAATTTGTTCTTCCTCACCTCAACTATTGAAATATAACATATCACCCATGTCACCTTATCAATCAACCTCCCAAATTACCCGTTTTCCCTACCCCCTCCCCACCAAACCCTAGCTCCTTATTGCCTACCCACCACCTTCCCAGGCGATGCCACATTGTTGCTCAGATTGGGGGCAGCAATGATGCCATTATCCCCAATTTAAAACTTATGGCAGCCATCCAACCAATTGACTAAGAATGTAATATTCGAATAAATATAAACTTCCATAAAATATAACAAGAAAATAATTGAGAAGAGGGTGAATACACAAAGGCTCCTCGGGCTCAAGTACTCTTTCATACATTTATTTTTTCAAAAATAAAATGAAACAGTACATCAAAACTTCTTCTTTTAAAAAATACTAACATATGAATATTGGCAAAAAAAACAAAAGAAAGAAAGACATCCTAAATTAGGTAATTTATTTTCCAATAAGAAATAGGATGATGAAGGCGAAAGGATTGGAATAAGCATGAATATGTTATATACATACAACTATAGTAATGTGATGGATCTATTGGTCGAGGAGGGGAGTCCACTCTAGTTCAAGTTCCACCTCTCCAGATTCTACATTCTGGAGCCTGAGCCATAGGTCCTGCTTCACCTTCCCAGCAACAATGTTCACAGTGCTATCTTCTATAAGAGCATTGTCATATGATTTCAGCCATTTCCCAATCTGCATGTCTCCAAACATTGTAGCATCTCCAAACGCCAATGCCGATGTTATCATTGGTTGAATATCTATCTCCGCTTCCCCCATTATATCATCCGCGGAGAACATGTCGTGATCATAAACTTGCTGGACACGGATTGCATGGGGGAGCATCAGCATTCTCTCTTTTAGTTTTTTCGTGATTCATCAAACTAGTTGGAATACAAGGGCTTACCAGTTTTATCGAGCCGTAATCTTGTGGAACAGCAAGATCAAGTTCCTCATTCCACACAGGATTCAGATTGCTCGTTACCACACTTGTTTGCACTTTCTGGAAACTCAAACAATGGTTAGACGTAGAGTTAAAAAACATATGGAAAATCATGCAAGAACAACTCTTTATTGTTGTTAATATTTTTTTTCCCTCTTTTATATTCCTTCATTTTTTAATCAAATTAGTAACTCAAATGTGTTTTGAACTTTTTCATTTCTCTGACTAAAGCAAGGAAACACACCAACCTGCTGGCCAAGCGTCAAGATAATATACGGATCACTAGATAGCATATCTCGAATTGCTAAGTTTGTGCCCTTAAGTACTCTAACCTTCAACATCCCGATAAATTCCGACACGCCATTCTGTGACGATGTTTGGCATTAGCTTCACATGTATAAGATAGTAATCCATGAGAAGCACCAAGAACCCAAAGAACAAATTATATCACCTTGATGAACTGTTTTATAATAAATGATTCTTCACCTCCTATAACAGCAGTCATTTAGCAAAACTAAGGAAACCTAGACTACTGTCGCTATTGAAATGCACATCCACAAGTAGAAAACAGTTACCATTAGTGGAATGGAGTAAACATGTCTGGAAACATACCGCATTCATTGATGATACTGTTTTGTTATCCATTGAACCCTTCCTCTCATTCATTTTCTTCCCGGATAAACTTGCTTGTAAGGATTGCTTTGAGGAAGGACCGGACTTAATACGCAGGCTAGGTTTTAAAAATTCTTGAAGCTCATACTTAGACCTGAAAAGAACAAACAGAATGAAATGATATCCTGCAAAAACTTATGCCGTGGGGAGTTGGAAGAATAAGCAACTGGTGGAAGACAAAAAGCAAGAAGTAAAGTGCAGTAGCTGAATAAAAACAAAATGGAAAAAACTTCGAGAGTGACCAACACAAATCGGAAATCAACAATTGTCGCATGTTTCCATTTTGCTTCACCTAATATACTTTGTGCGCTCATCGTGGGGAGCATCTGGTCTTGGCTTTTTCACCCCTTCAGGAAGATAAGCCTCATAGATAGAATTTGCAGATGCATTTCCACCAACCTCCATCATTGCATCAATTTCATCCTCAGACCATTCATCCAATGTCACAGACAAAACCTGCAGGATAGAAGATCATGTGCTAAAGAAACAAGAAGCAGGAAGGCTTCTCACTCATGGAGAGAGTCCTGAAGCAATCACCTTTGAAATATGCGTGCCAAGGTTTCTGTGGACAGCACAGCACTTCAAGCATAAAAAAACTCCAATATTTGATGATCTGAGAAGGCATAAATAATTGAAGCACAGAGGGGTCATACAACCAAAAGCTCTTTAAGATTTAAAGTGTCAGCATTGATAACCTACTAATGAAGAATAGAGAAGAGGCAAAAAGTGGTAGGACTTACGCCCATTTTGGGTCTGGAGCACCACAATCTGCACATAAACGATTATCACGTTGAACCAAAAGATCCTTCAATCTCTTTTTACCTGTACGTTTTTCAGGGACCAAAGAAAGGGTTGAGCTGACACAAATTGAAAAAAATTGAGGTGCGAAATTCAATTGAAAGCTCTTAAAAAAACATGTACGAAGTATATTACTCAATAATTTTTCCTACTAAATTCAAGAAGACATAAAGGCTCACCTGAAGATGGTCTCCCCAGGGCAGATTGACGGTGGCTCATTGCTCCGTTTCCGCTATGACTATCATTCAACTAAACTAGCCTTTATTAAGAACCTGCACAATTATCCACCAGAGGATTGAGCAATGCATTTTTTGAAGAGATTGTGGAATTTACCCTACAAGTAAGCTAAATTTCAAAGAGAAAATCCTTGTAAAGCATCTTATCGTTTTACACGAAACAGTATTAAGCCATTTTTTCTTTTAACAAGAAACCGTATTAAGCCATTTCTTGAATGAAAAACCAACTTTACTGAAAGCTTAAGCAAATCCAGAATGAGACAAGCACAGAATAATCAGCCTGCAGAATTTCAAACCTCTTGTGTGGTGCACATCGTTCTTGACGTGCAATACAAAATATATTTAGAAGAAGAAAGAATCACTCTTGACATGCCATGAAGGACCAAGAAATGAAATTACTGAAAATGCCAGAAGAATGGGCAGATTCAAAATTTTCTGCAGCAACCCGTTTCTAGAAACCAGAAATTCGAGCGATGACTGGAAAATGAAAATGATCTTGAAACATGCAGAGACATCAGTATAAAAAAAGGTTGAATCGAAGGGGCTTCATATGGGAAGATTATAAGAGACTGAAATGCAAATCATTGCCTCTGATCTCGATCGAACAGAAAGAAAGAATCACATCATACATAAACATGATTGAATAGAATTCAGATGAATGCATAGTTAGCATAGAAAGATCTGGAAAAGAAGAGTTGATAGAATAGTTACCCTTTTCTTTCCCCGATTCTGGAGAATTGCTGGTGGCTAGTTGGAATCAGGAATGGGGGAGAGAAAATAATATTGGGGTGTTGATGGATGGACAGGAAACGGGCCGTTTTTATTTGATTTGAAATCAACGATAACAACTTCTTTTTTGTTATTCTTTTTCTTTCTTTTTTGGATTTTAAATTTATCCTTTTTTTAGCTCAAACCTTTTCCTCGCACCCTTCCGGAAAATATCTTTTAGGATAAAATGCATTTCCCCTTCCATAACTGTTCTTCCTATAATAATTACTTTTCTTAAATTAATAAACCCGTCATGTATATTATTTTCAATTTATTTTAGTATTTTACAAATTAAATCATCACCAAATTATTAACTATTTATTTTTATTACTAAGTGAAAATTCTAAATTACAACGAGAGTATAAGTTAATATATATATAAATATATATAGTAGATACACAATAAATATAGTATAACGAACAACTCATATATGCTTCTTAAAAGAAATTGACAAATATATATATATATATATATGCTTAACCAGAAGTTAAATATTTTTAGAAAAAAATATATTTTATCATAAATTTAAAAGAAAATATGTTAAAAAAACACGATATGTAATTAGTCAGTTTTATCTAAAAGAATAAATAGTTAATAACTTAATTTTATTAACAAATTAATAAGACCTAGTCATGCTAATACTGAAAGGGGAAACGATGTAAATTACTTTGTTTTCAAATAAGAAAAAAATGTTGAAATTTGAGCATCTTATTTATGATATGCTGCAAGTCAGACTCATATGTTTTGCAGAATTATATTAATTATCAATACTATAATTGGCCAAGACATGTGATAATAATTTATTCAGGAGCTCATATCCAATAACTGATCAGAAACTACCTGCTGCATCATATTACAAATACAAAAACTAGTCTAACTATAAAAAGCCAAGTGCATTTTCATTGGCAGAACCAAGACAACTACTGAAACATGTTCACACGCACATACACAAAGAATCGTAGAGCAGAAAGGTCTTCACACAACATCCATGGGTTCTTTTAATTTCGTTCATGCCATCTTCATCATCAAGAATATATAAAGCACTTGTGGAGTTCAACTTCAGGTTGCCAATACAAGAAGAAGAATGCTGAATTAACTACGGAAGAGGTTTCAATAAAGCGGTTCTCAATAGACTTCAACATGCCATTGTTTCTTCTTCTTCAGTTGTGAGAGCTTCTCATCCCAGCTTTCTCCTCTCTGCTCGGCCACCCTCTTCAATGTATCTTGTATGCCCGGCATCATCCCCTTGAGCCCACAGAAGTAAATGTGTGCCCCGTTATCCAAAAGCTTGAAAATTTCATCACTGTACTCTTCGATTTTGTCCTGGACATACATCTTGCCTCCATTTCTGTTCTTTTGTTCTCTGCTAAGAGCTCGGTCATATCTGAAATTGTCTGGATAGTCTCGGAGATACTTGGAGAATTCGTCGTCATATAGAAGACTGTCACTGTTAGCGACCCCAAGGAAAAGCCAAGCGAGGCCACCAAACTTGAATGTGGGAACATTCTCCATGAACATACGTCGAAGATAGCCTCTAAAAGGAGCCACGCCAGTGCCTGTGGCAATCATAATGTGGGTGGCATTTGGGTCATCTTCAGGCAGAAGCATTATCTTACCAGAAGGACCTGAAAAAAATTGCACAAGATTATAAGAAGGGTCCTGTAAAATTAATTTTCCAAACAAATTCTGGGAGATTTTTTTTTTTTCTTCTCCTGAGTATGACAAACAAACATGGATTTTGAAAGTAATTTGCATATAACGTATTTTTCATAGCTCAAAGTAACATATATTAACATCTTGAGGTGTCATCTTAACTCATGGTCTTACCTGTGATCTGGACCTTGTCACCAGGCTTTGAATCACATAAAAAGTTGCTGCATACTCCTTTTTTTGAAGGGTCTTCTTTTCCGGTCTCAGGATCGTAATAGACAGCACGTCGAACACATAAACTTGCTGTCTTGCCATCAAACAAGTCGCCATACCTAGTAGATGCTATAGAATACAGTCGAACATTGTGCGGATTACCAGGCTTTTTAGGATTCTCGCCCTTAGTGAAGACACAGAAAAATATCAATAAACTGAGTCGGTGAAGGTACTGCAAATTAATATATTTAGTTTACATCATGAGAACAAAACCAGTTCATAGACAGGAACTACAGAAAAGATTACAGAGAATAATAATTTAATGTATCTTCAATTCATTTTGCATATCAGATGACTAATATTTTCTCCAAGCTGCCATCCCTTTCTTTTCCAATCAGCATTTGTTTACTTGTCGAAATTAAATTGAATTATTAGCCAAAAATATGACATCTCCAAGCACAATGTATCTCAGCAGCACCCTAAAAGCCACCTCCACCAGCACAAAACTCAGCAAAGAAATTCAAATAAAAATACCAGGCTTTTGATGTTCTAGAATTATAACAAGAGTTGCCACAAAGGAATGGTTGAAAAAGTTACGTGTACCGAACATAAACTCTATTAGAAGCAGAAAAGGATTTAGAGAACATACAGGAGGAATGATTCCATAACTTTGTCCTTCCCAGTAGGGAACATTGCCACCATGATCGATGACAATGTGACATGTCTCTCCAGGAGCTTTCGGACCAACAAGCCTTTCTACAGAAACTATAGTTCCTGTATAAGGTTCCTTGTTCTTGTACAAATGCAGTGGTGGGTCTTTTGCATCTTCTAAGCTTAAAGGTGAAACTGCAACCTTAGGTTGGCTGGCCTGTTGCACTGACATGCAAACCACAGGTCGACCCCTTGTCCGTGAGATTGCAATTTTAAAGTCCAAAGATAAGCGAGAACTCCATGATTTGTCATGGAATGACACATTATTGCTCTGCAATACAATGAGACTCAATAATTATTAAGAACCATGAGACCTTAAAAATATAGTTATCAACATTGACCCCTGATATTCAAAAACCGTAATAACTTGTAAAGATAATAGTTAAAGCAACTATTGAGAACCCAATGTAATCCACATACCTACAAAAGCTCCTATTGACACATCTTAAAAGTACAATTGAGAGGCAGATAATTAAAGAGAAAAAAAAAGGAGAGAATAATCGGCGACATACACATAAAAGTGATTACCAAAATGTTAAACCCCACGAACAATACCATAAGGTTATTCAACTGACAGGAATCACCAAACAAGGTGATCTTGACTTATCAGAAACCAAATGTACAGGTTTAAGCACAAAAACTCCTACTAGACCTGGCCAACAATTAGATCCCTGTTCCTGGCCCGTGAAAGCAATGTGATATTAGAATCCAAAAACAGCCAGGTATATCTCGTATGCCTCTTTACGAGCTTTGTAGGAGAAGGTACCACGTTGCCGATGTACATTGTATTACAAACTAACAAGAAATGCATCGAAAAGTAATTAAAAAAAAGAAGAATACATGAACTCGTAAGCTAATTTTTAGAGTCAGTAAATAATACATATTCCCAATTGTTTCATTGAACAAAGTTAAATGGGACAAAATTCAAAATTGAGTTCAATAACGACAAAAGAATTCCAGGACCATCTAAGCAGACATGATAGGAAAGAACCAAATACTGTGATTAACATCAGATCACCACATCAGATTATAAAAGAACACGAATCTTGACATGAGAAGTAAAAGGGCCAGGATGATGAACCTTAAACACGGATTTAGGGAGAGATGTATCAGCGTTGATAGAGACAGCAACTGGGACCTGCGAAAGAAAAAAGGCGATAAAAATCACAGAAACGGAAAATAACAGAAAAACCCAAGAGTTTAAGGGTTGAAGTTTACCTGAGTGATGGCGGAATGAGCCATGATTGATTGGGTAATACTGGAAGAATAAGAAGAAATGAAGAGGGGCATCTGAGCTTGTGAGTTGAGGAGTCTTATACTAAATTATTAGTGAAAGTAAGCTGGTGGGGGGTGAGAGAGCCTTTGGGCAGTGGCAAAGGACAGATTTTGGGTCTTGGGTGGTGCAGACCTTACCTGTACCCCCCTCTGTTTCTGTGCCATTTCTTCGGGTTTTCCACTAGCAACTACTACTCCGTCTCTCTTTTCCAACTACTACTACTATTTGTGTTGCCCAATTTTATTTTATTATTTTTACAAAATAATGTTTGTTTACTTAGACTTTTCTTGATTTGATATAAAAAATAATGGATTTATGTTAGATGTTGGAGGTCTGTTAAGTCTCAATATAGATTTAACAACTATAAACTTGTTGAAAATAATATCAGAATTATAATATATAAATATATATATGTCTTAAGTTAGAAGGTTGGTTGGGATATAGCTAAAATTATATCTACTATACGGAAAGTGCATAAATAATAGCATTGGTATGTTTTAAATGATTTAATTTTGATTGAACAAGTTATTGTGAATGACTCGAATATATAGCATGCAGATTTAGGAATGTTTATGTTATTAAAGTGATATTTAAAAACTTTTTTTAAGGTTGTTACTAGGGGTGTAAAGATGAGTCCTACATTATAATTAAATAAAGTATGCATATAATAATAATGTTGGTAGAAAATGATAATATTAATATAATGGTGTAGATTGAAAGTGAAGTCTAAAAATATGGATTTGTGTTGTTTTGACTTTTGATGAGAGGGTCCATTTGGTCATGGACTGGCCCACTTCAAAACGAAGAAGCCCAAATGATATGAAAAGCCCAAAAAGTATGGACAGCTTTGGGTTGGGTAGGTCCAAACACCCACAGCAACATTACACCTGGTCCCTGGACCACCATTGAGGGCGTCAGATTCAGATCCATCCAATTCCCTTCACCTTGAGCTTGACTTCAGCCCCCGCACTTTGATTTATTATTAATTAATGAATATTCTCACTTACACACCTGCCCACCTTTTCATCTCTCCCAACCACGCTTTCAACTCTGCGCTCGGCGCACCCAACAGACTAGTAACAATCCTTACCCCTCTAATTCATCAATTCCATGATCCCTAATTCTCGAAAATTTCCCCCCCTTTTTCACATGATATTATGTGAATCTAATAAGTTTCATTAATTCGTTCCTGTTTTCCGAACGTTACTTTTTAATGTTCTGTTTGGATGAATTTATTGTGGACATTTTAATGGAAACTTATAGATGCAAATTTCCGTTGAATTCTTTTGCTCTTTCTGCCAAAAATCAAGCTGATCCAATTCGCCTACTTTATTGCTCTTTCCTGGGCAAAATCAATCTGATTTCATGTAATTGAAATTCCGACGGAGCTAACTGTTTCTTCTAAATTCTTAGAAAACCAATTTGTATGCTTGGATGTTGTTTTTTGTTTTCTGTTGTTATGTGAGTCTAAAGGTTAATTTCCTGCTTGCCGAGGCACTATCCTTGTAAATGAAATTCCGGTTTCTGCATTATCAGGTTTGAGTGCATTGAGGAGCATTATGACATCCTCTGTTCATAGCCTCTCTGGTAATTTCATTAACGACTTCCATATGCGTCTGCAAAGTATTTCTCTTGTTTCTTTTTACTGCACCTCAAATAAACGAATGTGAATATAACAGAGTTTGAGACGGTAATTTGAAAAGAGAAAATCAAAGGCTATGCACATACTCTCAGATGCACCTACGTTTTTTGTAAATACAGTTCCAACACTTGTTTTGTATTGTTTATTCCTTATGCTTATATTTCCCGTGTTGTCCTTTGTGTTAGTCTTGATTAGTTAATAAATGAACGGTTGTCAGATAACAGCGAGACTGATGAGCAACACAAGGGCAGAGACCTCCCTGCCTCTCCATCATATGGGATGTCTCATCCTGGTATTGCTTTGCCAATGATGCACTATGTGGCGTCTTCTCAACTTGGACTTGGAAATGTACTGTTATTTTTTGAACTCCCGATCTTTTACTTATCAGTTTCACTTTTTACCACCTACATACCGTGCTGAACTGAAAAGAATCCAGGTTATAATTTTGTTTGCAGTGTCCTCTGTTTCTAAGTTTCTTCCTTTAATTATACACGCCTACTGCATTGTTATTGCATAAAAAAATCCTGGCATTTTTTCTCAACAGTCCCCCTACAGATTCTTTTGGAAACTAAAACCCTTTTCATTATTAAATAAGAATGAATTATGTATGGTGCTGGTTGGGTCATCTGTGTAAGAATAAATGAATTAAGTTGCCATTCAATTTCAAGAACTGTATTAGTTGCCCTTCTGAGATTGAGCTGGCATGGTAAGGTCATTAGTTACTTGTTTCCATATTCTCGCAAGGCACCTGATATCTTGCGTGATGCAGGCACAAACTGCTTACCCTTATCCAGATCCTTACTATAGAAGTATATTTGCTCCCTGTGACACACACCCTTATCCTTCGCAACCTTATGCCCCTCGGCCTATGGTATTTTTCTGCTAGTACTTTTAACTGGAATTTCCCAGAGGTTATGAATGTTTTAAATATAACACTTCATTGACTTAGGTTAACCTTCAGTTAATGGGAATCCAGCAGGCTGGTCTCCCTTTGCCTTCTGACTCAGTTGAGGAGCCTGTCTTTGTCAATGCAAAACAATATCATGGCATCTTGCGGCGACGTCAATCACGTGCAAAGGCAGGGTCAGAACATAAACTTGCTAAACCTCGAAAGGTATTAAATAGACATTGCTTGTGGATCTTAGCTGGGCCGTTTTGTTGGGGTTTTTGTTGCTTGCCTCATTCAAATTGCTCTGGGTTAATATCTAATGGCAAGTCAAATCCCGTTTATTTAGTCCAACACATTCTTCACCTCTAGCAGAAAGAATGCAATTAGCAATGAAGAACTCATGCTTTGGAGTATTTGTTGTGTTTTCAAGTTATGATTGGTTCTAGGGATGCCATGCAGTAAGATAACGTAAGAGCCCAATCAATCGTACTGACCTGTTCTCCTAAATCTCATTCTGGCACTCAACAGAGGTCAAAGGATAAAAATGCTAGACCTTTCCATGGCTCATTACACTTTTTTGATGCTTCAGGTTGTGTACAAAATACGTCCAGCTTTCCTCTCACCAAGAAGAAGATACCATAACCCTTTTGCCCTCAAACACCTTGTAGTTATGGTCGAGAATCTTCTTAATGTTTTTGAAATAAGGGAAAAGGGAACTCAACATCAGAAACCTGTAGTTGATTAACTAGCTTAATCATGATTCTTTATTGCCAAATTTATATATGAGAATTCTGCACTTGATAACTTTTGCAGCCATACTTGCATGAATCTCGGCATTTGCATGCAATGAAAAGAGCTAGAGGAATGGGAGGTCGGTTCCAAAAGAAGAATGAGAACCAGCAGAAAGACGTGGAATCGAGTGATAAATCACAGGCCAACTTTAACCAGAACTAAAATAATGATGATCCCGGCTCTTCCTAAAGTGCCTCCTGAACATGTTCATAAATGCAAGTCTTCATAAAAGGACTGCACTGATTTTGTGGTCAGTAGGACTCAAGTTTTGGTTCTGAATGTGTACATCTAGTTACAGTTTTCTGTAGGGAACTGTAGGGGTTCCACAAATGACGAATTTTGAAATTGATCTGTTAGTCATCCATGTTCTCAATGAAGTGTAACATTAGCTCCTACCTTGGGGTTGCCGTTGATTTAATACACCACCTTTTTGAATTTTACTTTGGCAAGTTTTAGGAATCCAGAACAAGTTGTGGGGCAATACATTGCATGACTTGAATCCATTATTGGGAAGATAGCCGTTGTATGAAACATGTTTGCCGTATCCTCAAGTGTTGATATCCTGGTAGCGTGTGCAGCCTTGACATGAGAAATATGTGGATTTCACTTTTGTTTGAAGCATTCAAAGCTTTTTGTGGGGCTGGTGCGTGCTGTAGCCTCAGAACTCAAGTTTCTAAAGGTGTAGCATGACCTCGCATACTAACAGAAAATAATATTAAGACCGCCAATTGCTGCATAATACCATCATTTGCGGTGTGCTTTGCAGGAAGGAAGCGACATGACCCACAAGCTTCATCCTACAGAAAATTACATGGTCCTGCAGTATATGTGCTTTGCAGCAAATACAGAAAATCATTGAACAGCTGCGAATTAGCTACAGAGAAGTGTATAAAGACGCACATACAATGTGACGGCGGTCTTCCAAATGTAATCCCTTCCCTCCCCAGCAATTCATGCTTCAAATTTGTCAGAACCCATCAGCAAATGTCAAATCTTTTTGCTGTCCTCTGCAATTACATTTGATAAAACAGCATAACAAAGAGACGAGACAAGCAATGGATCTATGTCACAGCTAAAATAGACATTCAGACAAGAATAGCTAGTCCCTCCTTTTTTGGAGGTATACCCGTCTTGTTTCCAGGAAAGGCATTGCGTGATATGTCTACCAAGGCTTTGAAGCTGTATGGCTCGTGCATAGATAATTCAGATAGAACTTTCCTGTTCAACTGAATGTTCTTCTTCGTTAGTCCGTGCATGAAATTTCCATATTTCACCTATCAGGCAAATGAGTATTACAAGAAAGTATCAGTCTCTTCTGCTTAAGCATCAACCTCAAACATACAATAACAGGCCTAACTGGAATAATTGATTTGAATGCGAAAACCAACTTCTACGAGGCATCGCTTTGTTTCTAGCATCATAACATGTCATCAACAAATTCATTGCAAGTCATCTACAACCCTAACTCCAGAGGCCACAGGAAACAACCATTTCATTCTGTTAATTCACGATTCATATACTCACCATATCATTAGTTCCAAATTTCATTGACTTCCCTCAAAACCCATATCTATCCAGGCCAAAAAGATGCCTTATCTGCCCTACCCACATAAACAGACAAGCTAAAAATTCAACCTTGACAAACAACCTATTCCAAATTCACTCACATAACACAACCCATAATTCCAGATAAATGAAGAAAAACCACAACAATGAATAACAAGCTCATAGTTTTCAGCGTAAGAAAGGAATCAATCAAGAAAAATGAAATGAGAAAACAACACAGGCAAATAATTTAAGATACAATGGAAAAAATAATGAGAAAGAAAAATAGAGAGAGCGACGGACTCCATGGTAGCGAGTGCCCGCGTTGATACGCTGGATCCAAAGGGAACGCATATCCCGCTTCTTGTTGCGGCGGTCTCTGTAAGAGTACTGAAGCGCTTTCTCCACTCTCTCCCTTGCAATCCTTATACAATTCTTCGCCCTTCCCCTAAAACCCTTAGCCAACTTCAACACCTCCTTCTTGTTCATCTTGACCAAGAATTCTTCTCCTTCTCCCTCCGGTACAGAAATCTTAAGGGTTTAGCTTTAGACTTGGTGCCGATCTTAGTTAGATGCCGCAGGGATGGGTTCCTTGGAACGTATCAAGGCTTGTGAGTTTGAGTTCCCAATTTGGTTAACGGGCTCAGCCAATGGACTTCTTCTTATGGGCTTATTCTCTTTTATGAAAGTGACAAAAGGTCGAACAAATTTAAGAATGAATGAGAAAGCAAAAGAAAAGGGTGAATCATGCATGGACATGGTGGGGCTTCATTCTTGAAGTAAGCTCAACTAGTCAACTCACACACACTGAGATAGTTAAAGGGGCCCTGGCCCGGCTCTTTATACTGTAAAATGACTTCCACTTTTCTTTAATTTGTTTTGTAAAATAAGGCAATGGAGCTGTTTTGCTGGACCTGTCCCCTTTGCGGGCCTAACTTTTCCAGCCCACCGGATAGGATGTTTTTTTGCAAATTTTATTTTTCATCTTCCAACCCATTCAATGTGTATAATTTTCTTTTTATATTAAATAAAATAAGATTTATAACAGAAAATCTAATCGGCGGTCCACCTCCCCAAACCATCACTCATTTCCTTCAAACAAAGCTAAAGAAGAAGAAAGATACGTACCCAAAAGCACACAAAAGATATGCGTAAGTATAGTAGCTACCCAGCGTTATATATACACACACACAGAATGGGGGAAGGGTTTCAGCATCATGATCATGTCTACCTACGCAGACAAGCCAACACCAAATCATCACTCTCTACGGCATCCACTCTTCTCTCTTCTGCTCTAATCAAATCTCTCTCTCTCTCTCTCTCTCACACACACACACAGCGACACTTTATATAATGCAGGGATTTACTTTGCGTGAAACCTTTTTATGAAATGTCAACGTAGTGAAAAATCACGCAAGTCAATTTGATAGCATTCTTCCGAGTGAAGGGATGCATCATAGATAGATAGATATATGCACCTTTCCTGTGTCATAAACGAATTGTTTGCAGGATATATAGATTAAGCCATGCTTATTAGTAGTAATCACCTCACTGGAGTTGTGATTTCAAACTCAAAATCAACTTCAAACAAAAACACCACCTTTATTTTTATTTTTACTTCCGGCACAAAAAGCAGCGCTTAGCCGCTTACCACTGTTTCAGTTCTTGGTGGGTAAAACCATGTGGGTCTGGGCCCCAACACATTATTTCCAAGTCCGTAAAATGGACCCTACTTTGAAATCCAATTTCCACGGACCCATTTGACAAACCGCCCACTACCCATTTCAAGATTCTATGATTATCGGGTATCCGGTGCAATCTCACCCCTCCCGCCGCTGCATTAAAGATCCCAACAGCGGAACACACCACACCTCATATCCCTGACTTGTTTTGTTCTCAGTTCGACTATAGGTATAAGTTATAACCACAGTTCTCTACAATCGCCGTATACTGAAGTGTATCTACATGTGATTTTCTGTCATCATGCCTTCCTTACATGTGTCATTGCCTGGACATGATCTATAGGTGCATACCGCATACATGCACGCATGCTTATACACAAGTTCCACATCCATAGTCTCTCTCTCTCTCTCTCTTTAAAAAAACACTAGAAAAATCAAGAAAAGAAACCATGAATGATTATACTGTGACAGATGAGTGAGAAAATTGTGGATTTAGGTAATTGAGAAAATTTCCTTTTCGTTTTTGGCCCAAGAGTGGAAGCTACTGGGTTAACAGCTATAAGCTCCGTTTCGCCTGAAAAGTAAAAAATTCCCTGCCAGTCTTCTGCTTCCAATAAAGCCGTCCATACTTCCCATTTACTCTCATCAATCGTTTCACTGTTCTGTATATTTCAATTACAGCTTTCTTTCTTTGCAGAAAAAGCTTTTCTTTTCCGATTTCTCATAAATGCATATAGAAATAGTATGATGCTTATAAAGCTAGTGTTTGAATTGATAAAACGGAAGAAAAAAAAGCTGTTTTGTTTATGAGCTGTTTCCTTTTCTGTGGGTTGGTTTTGTAACTTCATATCCTCTCTTGCTGCTCTGTGTGTTTCCGTAGGTATGCAAGTAAGTATATACGGTACTATCCTTCTCTCTCTCTCTACATTTCACTTTCTCTGAAATCCTCGAGATTGGTGTCTAAGATAAAGACCAGGGAACCTCTTTTCATTCTTTTTCCATCTCCTACATACCTCTCTCTCTCCTCCACTTCTCGCAATCTGCTCTACTCTTCTCTTGTGAAAAAACAAAAATCCTTTTCAGTTAAAAAAAAAACTCAGTCTTGATGAGTGAGAGAGGAGGCTCTCTGTGAGAAGAGAGCCTGCCTGTTCATGCAACCGCCAAAGCCACTATTTTCTTCCAAGAAATAAACTCTGCTAAAGATTTCCGTTAAGTTTGGGGGTTTTGCTGCTTTAGTAGAATGGCCCTTTGTATGCACAGAGAGAGCAACAGCAAGCAGCAGCAAATGGATGCTAGCAAGTATGTGAGATACACACCGGAGCAAGTGGAGGCGCTGGAGAGGGTTTACGCAGAATGCCCGAAGCCTAGTTCTTTGAGGAGGCAACAGCTCATTCGGGAGTGTCCCATTCTTTCTAACATTGAACCTAAACAAATCAAAGTCTGGTTCCAGAACCGCAGGTATATATGTATGAAAGGTGGTCTGCAGTTTTTGGTCAGATGGATTTTGGGTTTTAGGCACTTCTGCTTCTCCTTTCTTACTTGAAAAGATGAGTTCTTTCAGGAGCTCTATAGTGCTTTTCGCATCAATGTTTTTTTTTCCTTTTTTGTCCTGTTTGTAGTCTTCTTGAGTGTTTTTGGTAAGAATTCGGTGCATGTTGGTCTGTCTCTTTTTGGTTGTATGCTCTGTTGATGTGTTTGAGTTCTTTGCTTTTCTTTCAATCAATCAGTTCTATTTCTCTGGAGGACCAGTTCTGAACCAAAAGTATTTTATGTTTATCTCCTCCTTTGTGTTCGTCCTCTTTTCTGTACTTCATTTGCTTGTGCAATCCGCTCATTTGTGCTTTATGTTAGACCATGTGAGAGAAACAGAACCCTTCTTATATTTTGATCTTGGAATCTGTACTAGGAGAAAAACTAGGGGAACCTATTATGTGTTTGACTATTATTTCTCATCGCTTCTTGATATATGTGCACTCGGAGGAAGACGTGTGATTCGTAAAAATTCTTGATATATTTTACACAATCTTTTTTGGTTGAGATTCTTTGTTATCTCTCTTATACCTCGTCGCCAGTCGTTCGCTCATGAAATCTCTCGGTTGATAGTTTCATGGCTGATCATCCTACTTGTAGATCTTCATCGAAATATTTTAGAGAAAATGGACATCGGCTTAGTTTCTTCTTTAACGTTCAAAATAAAGAAATCTATTTGGATGTTTTATGGTTCACTTTTGTAGCTTCTTAAAAATGTCTTGTGGACAATGCCCTCTATCATGTCTCTCTGAAAGAATTCTTTTTCTTTATTTGATAAAAATATTTTGCCAAGTATTCTTGCTGCTTATCAGGTAACTTTTTTGCTTGTTTTCTTGTTTCTGCTATTTCCTCCTATAGGCTATATGTACGGTCTAATCGGTGTGCCGTTGGATATTCGTCATCTCTAATAATCAGAACTTGAACAATGCGAACAGTTACTGTTTGAAATCTCACATTTCTTTCCCTTTCATGATTTTAAGTTTTTGATCTGGTTGACTGAATTTACCATGTCATAATTGTCGCTTATGGCTGTCTGTTTTGCCTTAAACCTCAGCAGTTTCCTTGACATTATACTGTCAATAATATAGTACTCCATTTTGTATTTGTAGATGCCGCGAAAAGCAGAGGAAGGAAGCATCTCGTCTCCAGACTGTTAACAGAAAGCTTTCGGCTATGAACAAGCTGCTGATGGAAGAGAATGATCGCCTACAGAAGCAGGTCTCACATTTGGTTTATGACAATGGTTGCATGCGTCAACAGCTGCACACTGTAAGTTCAATTGTACTGCTGATCACTGCCCTATAGCTTTAACTTTCTCTAGTATCATGCCATCTCTTGTAATGGAATCTGATGTCTACTTTCTTGGCATTTCTTGTTCTGTTTACACCTGAATCTATCGTTGTGTATTAAAACAGGTTAGCACAACAACCACTGATACCAGCTGTGAGTCTGTGGTAGTAAGTGGTCAAAAACAACAGCTAAACCCAACACTTCAGCGTCCTCAGAGGGATGCTAATAGCCCAGCTGGGTAATTGACCTTATATCACCTTTAATTTTGACCTTAACATTGCTCTTTAGGCTGCTGGCCAAACCAAGTTTATCCATTTGTTTATTTGTCTCCTTTTATGATGTCTTAGTCTTCTCGCAATAGCTGAGGAGACCCTGGCAGAGTTCCTTGGAAAGGCTACTGGAACTGCTGTCAACTGGGTTCAGATGATTGGGATGAAGGTTAATTTTTTGAACGCCATTTTCCATTTTCTTTTTTGACCAATGTGGTTTCTGGTTCTAATGTGTTATTTTTCTATGCGTTTAGCCTGGTCCAGATTCTATTGGCATCATTGCTGTTTCCCGTAATAGTAGCGGAGTAGCAGCACGAGCCTGCGGCCTCGTGAGTCTTGAACCCATGAAGGTGATTTTTATTGCACATTTTCATCTGATGTCTGGAGAATCTTCCTTTTCTAGCACTTCAGCTTTGAAATTATATCATTTGCAGGTTGCTGAAATTCTCAAAGATCGTCCTTCTTGGTACCGTGACTGCCGTTGCCTTGATGTAGCTAGCATAATCCCTACAGGAAATGGGGGGACGATAGAGCTCATTTATATGCAGGTTTGTTATCTCTGTGAACTGCTGAAATATACTTGGCCTTGTATCATGCTCATACCAAGACCTTCCAACTCATGCTCTATATTTCTGCCTTAGACTTATGCACCGACAACTTTAGCAGCGGCTCGCGACTTTTGGACTCTGAGATACACTACCAGTTTGGAAGATGGCAGTCTTGTGGTGAGCTAGTCATATACAGTTTCTTTACTTTGTTTTAAAGTGTTTGATGAACTTCATTGGTACTGTTTAAAGCAGATCATTATTGCAGTTGTCAACAGACTTTTAATTCCTATTCTTATCCTGTTGCATCACCTTTCTTTACCATTGGATTTTATTGCAGATTTGTGAAAGGTCATTAACATCTTCCACAGGTGGTCCAAATGGACCTCCTGCTGCTTGCTTTGTGAGAGCTGAAATGCTGCCCAGTGGTTACCTTATACGCCCTTGCGAGGGTGGGGGCTCAATCATCCATATTGTTGATCACATTGATTTGGATGTAAGGAGTTATCTATCTATGTGTTTGGGCTTTATTTTTCCGGCTTCTGCCCTGTAAGTTCACTCTTAACTTGTTTCAGGCGTGGAGTGTTCCTGAAGTTTTAAGGCCACTTTATGAATCCTCCAAAATCCTTGCACAGAAGATGACTATGGCTGTGAGAACTTTATCCTTTAAGCTTGTTATGTTTCTGCATATGTTTGTTTCCTCATGACTCATGAGCAACTTACTGCTCTATGTATGTTCCATTCAGGCCTTGCGGCACATTAGGCAAATTGCTCAGGAGACTAATGGAGAGATCCAGTGCACTGGTGGTCGCGAACCTGCCGTTCTTAGAACATTGAGTCAAAGATTGTGCAGGTGAGAGAGCTTAGCTTGTGAACAGAATGCAGATATAACGACAGAAAATTAAAACAATAATAATAATATTAATAACTAGTTAGATCGCTTTCTCATGACCTTCCTATGGATTACAATATTTAATAGTTACCGTAATATCCATATATATTTCTGATTTTTTGTATATTTGGTGAATGACTCTTAGGGGTTTTAATGATGCTGTCAATGGATTTACCGATGATGGTTGGTCTATAATGGGCAGCGATGGGGGGGAAGATGTTACAATTGCCATAAACTTGTCCCCCAGCAAATTTCTTGGTTCACAGTTTAACACTTTATGCATGCTCCCAACTTTTGGGGGAGTCCTCTGCGCACGGGCATCAATGTTGCTCCAGGTTGGTTTTGGTTAATTATTTACAAAATTGAAATATACATTTTATTAATGAGTTTTTGACCATCCTAAATCTAAATTGCGTGGTCTTCCTGATCTCGCATGAAACAAAGAAAAGAAAAGGTCTCTTTCTGCACTCTCTCATCAAAAAAAGTAAAGGGAGATTTTTTTTTTCTGCTCCACTTTGTGATTTTGATTAACTGTTTGCATAATTTGGTAGCATTTGTTATTGTGTCCCTATATGGTACAGAATGTGCCCCCCGCTCTGCTTGTTCGTTTTCTGAGGGAGCATCGCTCGGAGTGGGCTGATTATGGTGTTGATGTTTACTCTGCTGCTTCTCTTAAAGCTAGTCCTTATGCAGTCCCTTGTGCAAAGCCTGGTGCGATTCCGAGTAGTCATGTTACTTTACCTCTTGCACAGACTGTGGAACATGAGGAGGTTAGTTATTTATTAATAGTAGCCTCATCATTGTATCAAAGTCTACATTTGCTGCTTTGCTTCTCTGTTTTAATTGCAACATGATATGCTAAATTTAGTTCCTGGAGGTTGTTCGTTTGGAGGGTCATGCCTTCTCTCCGGAGGATATAGCTTTGTCTAGAGATATGTACTTGTTACAGGTTTGGGCATTACTGTTCAGATTCATAGTAGTTATTTTCTGTGTGCTTTATGTCAATGGTATGATGTTGATTTTCTTTAATGTAATATTGCAGCTATGCAGTGGGGTTGATGAAACAAATACTGGTGCCTGTGCCCAGCTCGTCTTTGCCCCTATAGATGAATCATTTGGTGATGATGCTCATATGCTCCCTTCCGGATTCCGTGTTATACCTTTGGATCCTAAATCAGTTGGGTGACACTTCTTAAAATTCAATTTGCATATGCAGAATGTTTGATGATCACTAGGAGATCTCCAAGCAACACGAATTCTTGATGCATGCTTGCGAAAGTTCTTCAGGCCACTCTATTTTGTGTTCCCTTAAAAGTTTCCAGCTTAGGATCCTGCTATTTTCCCCTTTCTGGGACTGGTGTTTCACATATAATTCAAAATATTTGCTTGTTAAACACTGCTGGTTATGGGATGCAGGATGAGCCAGCAGCAACTCGGACATTGGACTTGGCTTCCGCTCTTGAGGTCAGACACAGTGGAGGTCGTCCACCTGGTGAAGTCGATACAAGTAATCAGAATCTTAGGTCTGTTTTGACCATTGCTTTCCAGTTCACTTTTGAAAATCACTATCAAGACAGTGTAGCTGCTATGGCCCGTCAATATGTACGTAGTATAGTGGCCTCAGTCCAAAGAGTTGCAATGGCAATTGCACCATCTCGACTTAGCTCCCACATGGTACCTAAGCCACTTCCAGGTTCTCCTGAGGCTGTGACATTGGCACGTTGGATTTGCAGGAGCTATAGGTATTGATTCTGTATTCTTTCAAACTCATACTTCCCATGAAAATAAATGGAAACTCATCTTTGGTACAGCCCAGCCCCAACCATGAGTTGGATATAACTTATGCATGTTTGAATTGCTGTGATAATATTACATCCCTCAAAACCTGGCAACAATTTATCCATCATGTCGACTACTGAGAAAATAGTCCGCATTATACTGTCTCAATCATTCAAATTCTCATCTTCCAGGGCGCACACTGGGGGAGAGCTCCTTCGAGCTGATTCACAAGGCGGTGATGCAGTTCTGAAACAACTTTGGCACCATGCTGATGCTATTATGTGCTGCTCCATCAAGACGAATGTTAGTGACTCCCTTATTTTAGTGTGTTCCTATTCTGGATCATTGACGCCTTCGAGAGGCGACGCAGACTGATAGATCTCCTTATATTTATTTCAGGCATCAGCAGTTTTTACATTTGCAAACCAAGCAGGCCTCGACATGATGGAAACGACTCTGGTGGCCCTTCAGGATATAATGCTTGAGAAGATCCTAGATGAAGCGGGTCGTAAAATTCTCCTTTCTGAGTTTTCCAAGATCATGCAGCAGGTAACCCTAAGATTCTTTAGATAAAAGCAATATTGCTGAGAAGGGTTCATTGCTGTTTTGACAAGGAGATATGGAAATAAATTTTTTGACTATCATTTCATTGATTACAGGGCTTCGCCTATTTGCCCGCAGGAGTGTGTGTTTCGAGCATGGGCCGGCCGGTCTCTTATGAACAAGCTGTTGCATGGAAGGTTCTCAACGACGAAGACTCCAATCACTGCCTGGCTTTCATGTTTATGAACTGGTCTTTTGTGTAACAAAATAGAAGTAACTAGTCATCCGACTGTTGCACTAGTTGCAGGCCAGGATCTTAACTTTATTGTACGCTATTTTGAACCTTAATTATGAGATGCCTACTATGTAACAACTCTATGAATCAAAGCATCCTGTTTATGTAATTTGTCTCCACATCTGAATCTTTAAGTGATATATTTGTGTTCGATTCTGGTATGTGAACCTCAAATCTGCAGCAGCATCTATCTGTGCTTCTGTTCTCCATTTTGTGCTGTCGCCAATTGGATTCTTGAATTTTGATTTTAAGGCTGCTATATGTATATGTATCACTTTGGAAAAGCAGATATTAAATGTATGATGTAATGGCTGTGAGGGTTCAGAGTCAAAGGTCAAAGCGACGGGACAGAGTGCAGAGGGCCTGACCGCATTAAACCAATGCACTCTCTGTGTGTCCTGAAGCCATTACTGTTGCTGTGTTGTCTGCCCTCTGATAAACAGAGGATACCTTCACAGTGCTCTTCCCTTTGGTCGGTTTCTCCTGCACCACCACAAGAAGTGCACATGCCCATAGTAATAAATCTCTCTCTCTCTATCTCTCTCTCTCTGTTGTGTATAATTTATGTGAGAAGTGAGAAATTAAATAAATGCCCCCGCGTGTGAGTGAGAGAAAGGGAAGTGCTGTCAACTTTTTGCGTCTGTGGAGTGTTGTGGCTGCTTCTTTAATGTTGGTTCAGACGCCGCGTGCGCTTGAAACCTCTTTTCATGCTGTTCTTCTTTCAATGCATTTTTAAAAGTTTTGCTTAGAATCTTGTTGGGTTTTCCAATGCAATAATTGAGACCCTTCCTGTTGGGGATTTCTTGTCCTTCTTTTCTTTTCTTTTTCTGGTTTTTTTGGCAGTTTATGTGCCCTAGACATAGATTAGTAGAAAGGAGAGAGAAAAGATCTGTTGTGTAGAGGAGCGGGCTAGAGATTCATTAGCATAAATGTTTATATACGATGATGATGAGGATGATCCCTTTTGACCTACTCTTCAGTTCCTGCATGCACTGTGTTCTGTGGTTTCTTGTGGAAGGATGATTTGAATTAAATGGGGGGTGGACTTTGGGGGGAGTGGATTTTCTGACTCGCTTTTGCTTAGACTGTTATTTTACCTTATTTGTATTGGCTCTTTTAGCTGTCACTAAATGTTGAAGATATTTTGAAATTGTGTTTTATCGATTAGTATGGCACAATTTCACCAACATGAAATAAGACTGCACAATACATTGCGGCAATACATCAAGAGTTTGAAAACGGATTGGGGAGAACAAACTGAATATTGAACATAAGAAGAGGTTGTGATTTTTGCTTGTAACTGGTAAGTGCCTTTCTCCCCTGTACAAGAAAATGAATACAGCAAGAAAGGAAAAAGCATCATCATCAGCGGCCCATTTGTTAGCAAAATTGTACAGTTGCAAGTTACACTCCATTCTTTTTAACTGATGGAGGCCATGACAATCTCCGGTGGGTCGTGCCATCAACATAATTTGAGTCCCCAACTTCACTGCTTACATCATCTCCTTCTTGCCGCTCACTGCTTTGCCTTCTCAGGGTTCCAACAGCTAAATCATCAAAGCTTGATTCAGTTCTCCAAGGTGGAGGTGTTACGCAATCAGATTCTCCCATTACTCTTTGAGAGGAATGCCCGACTCTCAGTGCTTGAAGCTTGGCAAATGACTCTCTCATTGCAGTCATAGCTTCAAAGAATCGCGTGCATGATGCCAAAGCAACTGGAATTGGACGTAGCATTTCCTATATCGGAGTATAACATGAGTACAGGATTGCATTTAATTTAAGGTAACAAAACTTATTGTAGGCTCCAGCAGTCACGGATTTATAATGCAATGCTACTGACAAAGTATTACCAAATTTCTTAACTATTTAACACCAGAAGAACATGGCAAGCATACAAAACAGACTTATGAGATAAATATCAAGTTTTATTTTAATTGTCAAGTACTGATACTTTAATCAGTCACAAGCCAATGCTTCAATGTTATGTGTACGATGACTTCGCAATGGAATGAACTTAATCAACTTTTCCTCCGATCCTTCCCTACTTTTATGTGCTACGACATGGGTGCAAGGCATTTATCTGGATACCATTACAGTAACCAATGAAATGCAGCACCCTCTTCCTGTTCCAAGTTGATACCCCTATAGGAGCCAGATTAGTTCTAGCATTTTATTTTACATGATCATTGAGACATTTCAAGCTGGCACTAATCTTATTTTAATAGTAAATTATGCATACAACGTTCTTTTCCCACTGCTTTTCATCATAAATCGGTGTGAAAAATGCAAGAATCACATTTGACCAATGCATTCAAACATCAAGGGACAAGTATGCAATTGCATCCAAAGGTCTTTGTGGTGTAAAACTCATAAATATGCAGGAGACCTGTAACTTACCCCCCATACTGTCGGTGGTTCTTTAAAGTTCTGGCTCCACTGAAAATCAGCAACAGAAGCTGTCAAGGCTCCATAATCACTCGCTGCCTTCATTAGCAATTCTGAGAATTGTTTCTGTATGAAATAAGAACAAGAAAACGAGTATCACAGATATCTGAGTCATTTTCAGAACAGTTCATCACTCAACTGAGTAATCCTCAAATAAAATCTGATGAACAGCAAACTAAAAGAATTTTATCTTGTACTGAAAATTAATCACTAATAAAAACTCAAGTTACAAGTTACCAAAGTGGTATGAAATTATGAAGGACATCTAAGCAAGCATTAACTTTATGGAAATAAAAGTGACAGCATAAGGAGAAAATAGCATTATCCTAGCAGGACTATGCAATATTTGCTGACAGACTCTAATTGAGCATCAATTAAAGCAACCGGACTTGTAAGCTTTTCTACACAAGTTTCAACAGTGAGGGGATCTAACAGCTTACAACATGCATTCCCTAAAAATTGTTTCAATAAAAATTAATCGAACTAGTAAGCTGTGAAAACAATGCAGAGATATTTGTATGAAAACAAGGAGAGTGCATGTACGGGTATGTAAAATCTTACACCAGTAGAAATGGAATAGAGTTATGTCATTGAACGTCTACCTGATACTCAGCTTCCACAGGTATGCAATCCAATGAATAAGGTTGCTGGAGGCGAGCTATAATCCGATCCTAGAAAGCAAGTACATAAGTTAAAAGGGCTATACATATAGATGAGAGTAAACATAGCGTGCAAGAACAATCAGAAAGGAAAACATTCAAACGGCAAGAAAGAAGCTATGCAGTACAAGCACCATTCACCTCTAAGAACTATTTAAGCTCGTTCCTTAATGAATAAATTTAGATAAGATATAGCTCCATCGAACTCCATTCCAAACTATCTATTAACAACACAGGCAGCATTCAACTTAGTTACCTTATTTTGAATGACATCTTTCAATATGGTTGTGATCCGAGCTAAAGTTTCGATCTTCTTCTCCATTTCACTCACATGCGTCAAATGAGCAACATTCTTGTCCTCCTAATAGTTCCACAAACAATCACATAGAGTTTCAAAAACTACCAGACAAAACATATATCACTCAGCAATATACAATCAAGAGACCAACAAAATTTTACAAATGCCTCAGGAGTGATTAAACATCATCATAGAGAATTAACAACTGATATGAACTGCATCTGAAAATCAGAATGCATCACCTTTCTGCCTTGAAGTTCCACTTGCAGATCCGCGATTTTTCTTTGTACCGCAGTCAATTCTCTCAATATCCTTATCAAGTCATCCCCCTTTTCACCGGAACCGGCTGATAAATTCTGGATATCTTCCTAAGAGAACAAAGTCAAATTAAAGCTCACTATTAGCACAGCAAAAACTCGAGATCGAATAAAGTCGCAAATAATAGTATGCGTATATATGGACTCGGAGTAGGAAGTCATTGATTAGGGGGACCTGGGAAGGAGGCGGCGGGACGGAGAAGCCGAGATCGGCTGCGATGGAGAGAGCATCAGACATCCCTCCCACTCTCCGCAGTGGCTTCTTCCCCACCCATGTGGTGTCGCTGCCCATAGACATTATAGGTTTGGTGTCTGTTTGAATGAACAAACTAGGATTAAGGAGAGCAGCGGCGGCGACGGGATTGCCGGCGCCGGAAGAATAACTGCGAACGGGAAATGATTGGAGTACTTTAAAGTTTCAAAATTTCGAATTAAAATGGTAGCTGCCACGGTGGCGGCCGGATTGGGAAAGTGTGACAGCAGGCTGACCAAACGGGTTGCGGCTTGACCCGATCCAACACCCGCTCACTTTAGAAAAACATGAAAGCATAAACAAACAAGAAAAATATAATATTGCAATTTCCATCAGAGTAATTTATAATATTAATCTCATATATTCTGAAATAGTTATATTACTCCCATAGTCAAATTTACAACGGTGGAACTAAACGACTAATATTGACTATTTCAAAAATTAATATATTTGGATATTAAAATTACAATATTTTCAAAACAAGATAGTATAAACTATTTAAGCCTTAGAATCTTATTTTCCTTGTTTTTGATATTATAGACAACTACCTAAAATTAGATAAAAAATCTGTTTGAATTTGCAAATATATGGGCCTCATTATTTTAAATTTTGCATGTACACCATATAATATTAATAATAATGTCTTTGTATTGTTAACATTTATTTAGTTTATCCAAATTTGTTAGTTTTTTATTTTCTAAATATAAAATTTTCCTTCTATTTTGAAAATTGATTGAAACTTCAGTTGTGTTGCATTTGTGATTTCTATACTGTATAAATGAAATTTAGAATATATAAAATAAAAATAACTACAATCCCTTTCCCTGAATTTGGTATAATTATACGTAAATTTTATGCATTTTTTAAAATTTATTACTCGTAAGGTTTACTTTCATATAACAAATAAACCCATTCGTTAGTCAAAATTTATTGAATTAGTTGATACTACTAAAAAAGAAATTGATATTTCATATTAATTGATTTATTATTAACTTATTATGTGTCAAAATAATTTTTTTTTAACTAAGCCACTCTTATAAAAGTGAAGATATACCTTTTCACATACACTAATGTGTGAAGATGATAAGGATAATTTAGTTCTAAAAAAATTTATTTAACTTGCAATAAATCGGTAATAAATCAATCATAGATAAATATAAAAATTTATCCTAATTCTTTTTTAATATCAATAAATTTATTGAATTTTGCTACAAATGAACTTATTTATTAGACGAAAGCAAATATCAGGAGTATTAGATTTAATTTTTTAAACTATGTAGATCTACATGTGATTACGTTAAATCTTGGGGAGGGAAGTGTAATTATTTCTAAAAAAATAATATATTTATAATTAATAAATTAATTATATTATTAATCATCATAAATAGTCATTGACCAATAAGAAGTTGACAAGTTGCTTGAAGTTTTTATTATCAAGATATATAACATATATTTTTTTAGGGCAAATATTATTGATAGTCCTCTAAGTTTTGATGTTTTACCATTTTTGTCCTTGATTTTTAATTCGTGGCCGTAAAAGTCTCGATTGTTTTACCATTTTAGTCCTTTAAATCAAAATTTTAACGAAAAGTTATTTTAAAAAATTAAGTAGAAAAACAATAAAATTTGATAACATCATAAAGGCATTAAAAAAATTATTGCAAATATTTGAAACGAAAAATGAATGGGAGCTAATATTACAAGTTTGTGCAAATAATAAATTTAGGATTTTAGTGTATTTTCCTTAAAATACGAAGTTAAATATTTTGTGATCCATATGTTTGGTATGCAGAGAATAATATATATGAAGTAATTATTTAATTTTTCCACCATTTTTCATTTTTAAGCTGACCCAAAACAAAACAATAAGAAACATTGTTGAGAATTGAGAAATATTCCAAACCCTAACTTGAGCCCCTGAAGTGAAAACCCTCAATTCTTTCTCCGCCGCACAAACTCATCCAAACCCTAAAGAGTTGCTCTTTAAATCCTCCAGAGTCCAGCTCGCTTTCAGTCATTCTTCTCTCTCGTCCTGTATCTTCTTCTTTCTCTCCGCCGGAACCTTGTGAATCATTCATTTACTACTCACTATGTTTTGTCTTCTCTACGGTTATTTGTTATGATAACGATTTGGTTCGAATAATAGTTGCCGATGAGGAAGAATTCCCAAGTATAGGAAGTGCCGTATGACACTAAAACGCAGCATTTGTGCCGCCGGTTCACCTTTCCCATCCACCGCTGCCAATCTCTGTCTCTGTGACGGAAATTGTTCACCGGTCGGGTCTGCGTGCTTCCGCCGTGCCGCTGTGTGTATGATTTGGAACGGGTCTCTGAGGTTTCAATTTTTATATGCTTGCATTTTTATTTTTTTAATTTTTATTTTCGTCGTCTTTACTACTTTGACGGTTCAATGCCACGTCGCCGGTAGCGAAACAGTGTCAATGACCGGCGGTGTCATGATTGGACCAAAATTAAGCTTATCATTTCGCATGTTGATAGGAACCTGTGGACTGATTATGCTCCGTTCATCCATGGAGCCGGTTACTGCGATTACATATGTTTTATCATACCCCATTTTCAATCTTTCCTTTACAACTACTACTTTTCTTGCATATCTGGACCATACAGTAATTTTTGCGGAAATATGATGAAATCACTAATGAGTTTTTTGAGTCGAGGCCGATGAGGAATATCTTGTTTATACAATCTGGAATTACCGTCTGAACAAATTTTTGATGTTAGATCGACTATCTGAGGCCTCATTTACAATCAGATATCCATCTGATTGTGGTTTCTTATTCTTTATTTATATTTCACAAGTTTTCCTTCACTGTGGTTGGGAGAAAATTGATAGATGAAACTTGGAACATACGACCTCTGTTTGTAATCCGTAGTGTTGGGATTACGCGATTGGGTGAGTGAATTTGAGTTTCGATTGTTTGCAGGAACAATATGACTTCGGGTAGTGTTTCTGTCACTTTTTCTGGCATTTCAATCCAGTTTCAAGGACCCATTGCAGGTGTTTTGCAATCTTAGCCAGAAAATATCTGATTTGGTCAACACAAAGATTTATCTCTAACTGTAATACTGTGGAACGGAAAAGGAAAAGCAATGTATCAGATTTTTTTAGTAGTATTAAATATTAATATATGAATATTTAAAAAGAATGATGCAAAATTTGTTGTTAAATACTATCTTTCAAGTGAAATTAATTTTTAGAATTTTGAGATACATATAAATAAAGAATTGACAGCAATTTTGAAATTTTACTTATTATGTACTGAGCTAAACTATCTGTCACTGAAGTATAATTTGTACAATAAAATATGAATATGTAAGTTAAAAGAGACAAATAATTATAATAAATATAATTTGTACAATGAAATATGAATATGTAAGTTAAAAGAGACAAATAATTATAATAAATAAAAAAATAGACGTTTCTTTTTTTTTTTGTTTTTGGACAGTTTAGTGTTTTAAATTAAACTATAATTTGCCATATGTATTGGATTCTAGGATCCTCTATTTATCTTATATTTAATAAGAAAACTATTGTTTCCCATATTTATTTATATTTAAATTTAAAATTTAAAAAATAAGAATTATTAAGGTAAAATATAGTTAATGAGACAATATAAAGGCAAAAGTAAAAGATATCTGAACTGCCTGATTAAGATATAAATTCCACTCACCCGCCTGCTTAAGTCATCCACCATTCTCATAACTTGCTCTTTCTTTGTCGCCCCCAGAAATGAGCTTTCATCAATTGAGGCTATAGGAATTAGGAGGGCTCACAAACAAGTGCAAACACCCTCAGTAGTTCCACTGAGATGGATCATATTTTACTTTCAGGGATTTTTCATATTGTGTAGGGGTGAGAGCGCCTGTATAATAATTTGGAATAGCACCACTTTACTAATGATTTCCAATTGGGAACTAAACATTCATAAAACCTGCAGCAGACTTAAGGAAATCTTAATCATCTCCTCCACCAGGGTTGACATGAAATTTTTGTCAAACTGCATCTACCTATTTTTGTCTTAGCAGAGACAGAGACCATATTCCTCAGCTGGAACACAGGAAAAACAGAAGCCTACGACCGCAAACGATTTACAAAGAACCGAATCAGATTTCAAGAAGAAATATATAAGGATGAAAACACAAACTACAAGGGTCATGGATTTCAGGCAACTTCGATTATATAATTATTTAAGAGCGAGGTGTTACAGAATGCAGACCCATGAAAATAGAAAAAGTTAACAACTTCTTAGATGACATACTTATGAAAAATAAAACTATTCGTCACACAAGAAGAGTTTGCACATACACCTCTGACATCAACCCTTTGTTCAGCAGCCAGGCGAACAAATCAGGTGGTCAACCATAGAAAGAGGGTTAGCAGAGTCCAGCATCGGCATAGTTGACACTATTGGATGTTTAGAAGAATCCAGGAATTTCTCCTGGCATGGGAGCCAATTCATTGTTGCTGAACCTTTCCTCGTCATAAAAAGAAGCATGAACTACCCTACCTCCGAAAAAACGCCCTTCAAGTTCTATCAGGGCTTTAGTTGCTTGCTCCGCTCTCTCAAACTGAATAAAAATTCTAACAGCTTCATCTTGTGGGAAGTTTGGTTCTGTAATCTCAAATATGAGAACGCGAGTCACTGTACCAAATTTAGTACATTCCTCAGCTACCTCACCTTCTAAATCATCATCCACCTCACCTGGTCCAACCTTCACAAACAAGCCACAATATGCAAACCACAAATTTTAGGGCAACCTCTGGAACACAAAAATTACTTGGCAGGAATATAAAATACACAACACTTACGGTATTGACATATTTGGCCCAGGAGCTCAGTAAACAACAATTTTTATGGATAATTCATGACCCAAAAAGTGCCAAATTACACACAAATTATTTGTATGTATGATGCATTTTACAAATGTATGCAATTTGAAGTTACTCGAACTTCAACTCTCAAATCCTTTGAAAGAATGCTCCAAAGAATTGCTGCAACCGCTCAACCCAAGGGAACAAATGAAAAACAGATAAAATAATTTTATCTTGCACTCAAACATGTGCATGTGGGATCAGAAAACTGAAAAGAAAAAGAGTATGATAGAAAGATGCGTAAAAGATATGCTTGAATGATGTGATCAACAAAAGAAACTGATAAAGGATGCTGATTTGCATCTCATGAATAATGTTCTAATGGAGATGTACAAAATAGTAGCTTTCTAGAACCCTTCAGGACCCTTATAGAACATTCTGCTTCAGCATCTTAAAGTCGTCATATTATCAACAGACTCGGTGTGAATTTGAAACAAGACGATTTGAAAAGTGGATACCAAATTGACCTCCAAAACAAAGTCATACTTAGAAATCTACTCAACTTTTAATGCATGTATTTTAGTTCCTTCTTTTGTTTCAATCCCTATAGATCAATCAGATACTATCAACTTTTGAGTCTCCAAGATCGATGGACAAGCAGAAACCACTCTCTACAAAGGTTGAGCAAGTGTACCAGTTGATGCTGTCCAAGAGATGGAAGAAGTATTCAACCAAGCACACCATCAGTATCACATTGCCAACAAAGTTACAAGTCATTCCTATATTCTTATTCAGCTAAACTCCAGAATTGCTAAAATCATTCCTGTTAAACACTCCCCCAGTGAAAACTTTTCAGAAGGATAGATATACAAAAGTCCAACTCTTACTATTAGAAGCCAAACTATCATGGAACAAAACATAAAAAGGTCAAAATGAAACACAGACATCACAGCTAAAGCCCAAAATTTTACAATCACAAACATCATGAATTTTAGCAGAAGAGTTAACTTAGTTAAGTACAATACAAAATCCATACCATGTTTCTGAGAAGCACAACTCTTGTTGGCTGTCCATTGAAGTTGACGCTCTTAACCTTCTTGCTGGACTCACTAGCATTCACTATGACCCCGCCTCTCTTATCCGTCTTTTTAGCCACCAACGGAGTTGTGATCCCTTGCTCCTGCTTCCCTAGACCTTGTCCTTCTTTCCACCCCATCTTTGCCATCATCCTCTGCGCTGCTGTCATTTTACCTTCTGCTCCCACTCCCAACCCCCCGAACTCTGACTTCCCAATGCTGAACCCGTCCCCCCCACCATTCCCAGTTGGAGGTGGAGAAGACGATCTTGGCCCAACACTTCCACCGCCGCTCATCGCCGCCCTCCTCCGCCACGCTTCCTCTCCGGATATACTCAATTCCTTCTCCCTATCTCGATCTCTCTCCATTCTCTCCCTTTCTTCCTTTTCCCTCTCTCTCCTCTCTCTCTCCTCCAATTCTCTCCTCACCTCAGCCTCCGCTTGTTTCCGTTTCCGCTCCCGGCGGTATTCCTCGTAGTCATTAGGGCGGGCGGGGTCGTATTCTTCAACGACAGAGCTGGTCACTCCAACCAGGGCAGGCTGAAATGAGGAGCCCGGATTAGGGTTTCTGTTCTCGTCTACTGTGGACTGAGTTATAGTAGTGTGTTTACTAACGGCAAGGGGCTGCGCGGGTTTGGACTTGGCATGTTGGGGCCGGAGGATGGTTTGCGGAGGGGGAAAAGGTTTACGGAGGGTTGGTGGCGCCATCTTGGCGCTGCTGGACCAGACATTGGAGGCGGATGTGGTGGTGGAACTTTCATCCGCGGTGGACGACGGTGGCGGAAGGTCGCCGTACAACCCACCTAGCATGTTGCACGACAATAGAAAGCGTCTATTCTTGCGTTTGTGAGAATTAGATCAGCGAATTAGTTTACATATGACGACGACAGCGACGACGACAGCGACGACGACAGCGACGACGACGATTGGGAGAAGAACAGTTGGAAATTACCTTATAACCCCATAGTACTTCTATTTATTACATTTCCATTTGTCTCCTTGTTTGGATGGACTTAATAAGTTTGGCCCAATTATTGTAAGGGTGATAATCAATTGGGCCTACCAACCGGATTAGTAAGCCCAATACCTTCGGCCCAGTTAGTAAACTGATCTAATTCTCCCCCATTTCGCAACCCAAAACCCTACCCTTAAACCTCTCATCTGCAGAACCAGCTCCGACTTCTCCTTTTGCACACCGGTGAGCGCGTGCTATTTGCTGGTTGTTGGAATTTGAGGGCACAATCAAACCATGAAGGGCAGAAACCTAAAGAAGAAGAAACCATCTGCTCAGCAGACTAAGGGCAAGAACAACAGTATGAAGCGGATTGCACATGATCCGTTTTTTGACGCCTCCGATCAGAAACGGCGCCGTAAATTCGACGGTGACGAAGACATCGAGAGCAGCGATAACGATGGAGGAGAGTTCGATTCGGAAGGTGAAAGAGAGGAAGGGGAGAAGGACGAGGAGATAGCGGAGACGCCGGCCGAGAAGAAGAAGCGGTTGGCTGATGAGTTTTTGCGGGCGATTAGGGAAAAGGAGAGGAAAAAAGAAGATGATGAGTCGGAGGAGGACGATGAAGTGCGGAGAGAGAGGGAAGGAGAAAGGGATTCACTTATTGCGAAGATTTTGCAGCAAGAGCAGCTCGAAGAGAGCGGCCGCGTCCGCAGGGGCATTGCTTCTAGGTTTGTCCTTATATATGCGCGTTTTGAATTCTGAAATGCTGGTCCTTTTTGCTCCTCTTTTGTGCAATTTGTATGTTGACGTCAAGGTACCTTCTCTGATGCATGTGCCAATAAAATGTTCTAATGCTAGAACAGGGTTCCATGCTGTTAAAGTTTTGTTTGTTTTTTTTTTTTTGGGGGGGGGGGGGGGGGGGTGGGTTGAGGATTGCACCATTACTGGGTGATTTGAGCTACATTTCTTAGTCGTTAGCTGGTCCATATTAACTCCTTGGTGTTTGGATTAGTATTGATTTGTATCTTATTTTCAGGGTTCAAAAGCCAGAAACTAGTGCAGGATTTCGGTTTCAGGTAAAACACCGGCAACCCGTCACTAGTGTGGTCATATCTGAGGATGACTGCAGAGGCTTTTCAGCTTCCAAGGATGGTACCATTGT